>NC_048309.1:39939028-39971038 GCF_013100865.1 Trachemys scripta elegans
GGGCAATTTTTAAATCAAGATGGGATTTTTTTCTAAAAGATCTGTCCCCTAGGAATTATTGTGGGGAAGTTCTATGGCCTGTGCTCTACAGGATGACTAGGTGATCACAATAGCCCCTTCTGACCTCGGAATCTCTGACTCCATTAATGTATATGGAACCTCTTTTGTATCCCATGCGGGGTTAAGGAGTGAGGTTGTGCTTCAGTCAGGAACAGGCATTTCTTTGGCTTTTAGTGTTTCTTATACCTTCCCCTACCCTATCCCCTTCACCCCTTCTGACTGGTTGCTTGATCTTATCTAGGAAGAGGAGTTGAGGCAGGACTGTCCTTCAAGTGTAAGCTCATATATTGAACTCCCACTCTACCCAACAACACTTCAACTCTATCTCTTATCTCTTTTCAACTCATCTTCTTGTGGGCAGATGTAACACACAGTGTCTTTATTCTTTGTTCACCAGGATATAAGTGCTTTAAGGATATAAAAATATCAAAAGTCAAATGGGCAAAAAGACCCAAAATATAGGCAGATATACAGGCCTGAATATTACATTATCATCACTAATACTCCTAACACCTGCTTTCTTCACTGTAACCTCCAGGGTCACATTTCAGCACCTAACTCCCTTAGGCCCTTTAGGAAGGATGTCTTAAGGTTAAGGCCCTGGAGTAACACATAATCATTATAACCGATCTAACTTTGACACTTTTTTCCTAATGTAGATACAGGGTAAAATCATATCGCTTGGTTTATTTTGTGGAGTTGTGGCTAGGCTAAAAATCAAGTGAAAATTTTGGTTTACCTAGCATGCCTTAGCTCGAACTATACTCAATGCCAGTTCAAGTTCAGCCTAAATCCCTAGTGTTGGGACTCTTTGCACGTTGATTTTCAAATTTAATGCTACTCAACCCCAAAGCTTACATTGCTTTAAGTAGAAATAAATCAAGGATGGATATCAACATAATGAGCCAGGTCCTCAGCGGGTGTAAATTGAAATAGTTCAATTGAAGCCAACTGAGATACTTCTGTTTATCGCACCTAACATTTTGGCCCTATAAACTGTGTTTGCATGAGTGCTTTTATCTAGACCAGGGATAAGCAACCTTTGGCACGCGGCCCATCAGGGACATCCGCTCGCAGGCCGGGATGGTTTGTTTACCCGCAGCGTAGCTTCCTAACCATTCGGTCCCTAGTCTGTAACAATGCATGGGATTCTTCGACCTAAGTGGAGGACTCTGCACTTGTCCTTGTTGAACCTCATCAGGTTTCTTTTAGCCCAATCCTCTAATTTGTCGAGGTCCCTCTGTATCCTATCCCTACCCTCCAGCATATCTACCACTCCTCCCAGTTTAGTGGCATCTGTTGGGGGGATTTAGAAACTACAGACTTTCCCCCTTCCCCTCTCTTCTGGATGGATATACAGGCCCCTGGGCCAATTGTGTCTCTCATTAAGTTGTTGGGTTGGTATTGACCACTGCATTTAGGGCTATGGGTATAAGAGTCTGAGCATTCAGGGCCGTAGAGGGGAGACCCCAGTGAATGAATCAAGCAAAGTTGAGCAATACACCTGAAACCATGTAGACAAACTGGACACATGGTGCAATAGGCAAGAGCTAGCCCAGGGATGATGGCATTTCAAATACACAATTCAATTACTGATTCATTGCAGCATGATAGTCTCATAGCAATTTTCAATTTAAATAATAGAGAAATAAATAAAATCTTTCTTTCCTCAAGCCATGACAATAAAATCAACACTTTAGCACAACTCAATTGGTGATGCTTTCGCATATCATCTAGATATTCCTCTCCTTAGTGCGTGGACAATGGACAGTCTTTGAAGAAATGGTGTATTGTCCTTGGTTTAGTGATGGAGTTTCTGTTGTGGAGAGTTGTTGCAAACAAGAAAAGAGTTTGCCCTCTGACCGAATCTCTCTAACTAGAGTCAATGCTTGGGGAAGAGCTGTTCTCCGAAAACCAGACATTGGTATCTGGACCGCTATTTCTGAAAGAGGGGTTCCCTTCATACCATTTATGACCACCTCTGTTCCAGGACTGGCATAAATAAACTTCAGTAAGACTTCACCCAGACTCCACATCACTGATTTTTCCTCCAACAGGAAATGAAATTGCAACTACCCAATATTTGATACTGCTCAGCAGATGGACAGACAATAAAGTCAGTCTCACTTAGTTCTTTACGCCACTTTTCTTTCTATCCATGGAATAGTCTACTCCTAACTCCCTAGAGAGGGCTTTGAGTTCTGGCATAGAAGTGATTCATGCTAGCCGTCTCCTTGTCTCTTGAACATGCCTCTGATTTCTGGCCTAGTCCCCGGCTCTTCTTTCTTTCCCTCACAACCAGCTTTTAACGCTGTCAGGAAAGGCTGTTTAGAACATGGCCTGACTCACCATTGTGCTGCTCTAGGTTTACACTGGACATATCCACTGGGCATCAGTCCATTTTCAAACAGTGTCAGAGCTCCCTTGCATGGCCTGTTACTCCCTTGCATCACCAGATTTCGGTGGGTGATCTGAACTGGGAACTGGCTTGCCTCATCTTGACATTATTTAGTAAGAAATAATCAAGGATAGGATTTTCAAAAGACGGGGATTATGGTGCCTAAATCTATTGTGCCCAAAGCCCATTGAACATCAATGGCAGTAGGCACCTAACCCCCCTGGGATCCTTTGAAAACCCCAGCATAATATTAATAATAATAGTATCTGTTATATCTGTGGTGACTGCCCTGACCAGTGTTGGGATGTCTTTCAGACCATCCCATTGAGGCAGGTCCATTTTGTATTAAATAAATAATTCAATATGCATCGGGCTAGAGAAAGCATGTGACCCACTTTACAGTCCACTGCTTGGGGCACTCACCTGAGGGGCTCTACCCTGGCTGCCTAGTGATGTCAGTGTGGAATTCCAGGTGCTGGGCTTGACCTATTAAGCTTTGTTTCTGAACAATACTGCCAGAGCTTAACCAGCCAAGGAATTCAATCTGGGCCGTTTTTGCGACGAAGGAAATAGGGCTGCTTGTAGTGCATTCTTCATAAGCAGCCCTTCATTTTAGGTAAGATTTTCAGAAGTCCCTACAGGACATTTTAAAGGTATTTTTGGTATTTTAGCATCTAAGCACCTAAAATTCATTGATTTCGGTGGGTGTTGGGTGCCCAGGTGTTTCTGAAAATCCCACTAGATGCATATAGTACCTTTAAAAATCTGGGCCTAGATAATTTAGGAGCAAGCCCCATGTCCTAAAAGTGACTTCAGGCCAGATTTCCCAAGGTATTTAGGGACCTAAAGATGCAGATAGGGGCATGCTGGGATTCACTAAAATGCCTAAGTGAGCTACACTCCTAAAATTTAGGCAGGTTTGAAAATGTAACTGCTGTATACGAGCATCTAAACTGCAGCTTGGTGCCTAATGGGATTTTCAAAAGCATTAACCTGCCAAACTCTGATTGATTTAAATGGGACTTAGGCACCTGTGTCACACTTAAGCTCTGAGAATGTTACCAGAACTATGCATATCTTTAGGCGCCTAAATACCTTGGGATATCTGGCTCTGAGTCACCTTTGAAAATGGGGCAGAGGCACTTTTGAAATTTTTGTGCTAGGAAACTTTCCCAGGATCACATGTGGAGCCTGGCACAGAAACAGGAACTGATGCCCTATGTCCTGAAACCCAGGGCAAGGTCCTGGCTCCTGGATAACCCTTACTAATCACAAAACCTTCGACCACCTGAGCCAAAGAACAATTTCAATGGTAATGAATAAAAGGGGGAAATCCTCACAGAGGATGCTCACAAAGAGACCTATTGGCCTATCCAGTAGTCCATCCCTCCAACCATAAACATTAAAGATGTGGAAAGGCTGTGACAGCACTGTCTAGTAGTCAGAGCACTGGATGGGGACTGAGGAGGCCTGGGTCCTATCCTGGATCTGCTTCTTGCCTGATAAGGGATCTTGAGCAAGTTACTCTGTGCCTCAGTTTCCCTACCTGTGAAATGGGGATAATGATACTGCCTCAGGGACCTGTTGAAGGATTGGCCTTTTTTGGAGCCTACAACGTCCCTGCACATCTCATACATCACATAAACATGCACTGAATAAGTGAATGGAAAAGAGCTTGTTTGCACATCAAAACCCATTGTAGAGGGGCCTCCCTCTATGGCCATCTATCAGCTAGGATATATTGAAAGCACCTATCAAAATGTATGCAACTAGTGGTTGAACATGACCTTGGGTGACATTCTCATTTATACTGAGGTCACGGGACACTAAAGTAGGAGCAAATCCTATTTATGGCATAAAGAGACCTTTGTGTAAATTACAGTCAGGCCCCCCCTTATACATTGACTTCACCTCTCAGCTTCGTGTCTTGGTGTCTTGCATATTTCATTTCTAAAATATCTGTCTGTTTGTCCCGTTTCCCTTCATATCACCTAACAAGAAAAGTTAACATGCTGCATTGACCAGTGGATCTCCCACATGCCTTGAGACCAGGAGACCTGTCTTCTGTTGCTGTCTCCGCCACTGATCTGCTGGCTGACCTTGGACAAGTCACTTCCCCTTCCCAGGCCTCAGTTTCCCCATCTGTGAAATTGGCACTCACGGACATGTAATGAGTACTTTGAAAATGTATGGAATAGAATTGCTCACTGTGTAAGTACACCTAGTAAAGCAATGGATGTGTATTTCTCATTCACTCAGGCTCCTGACACACTCAGGGCATGACAAAGAAGGAGGTTTCCCATGGGGATTGCCCTCCGCATTCACACTGTTTTAACAACCACATGGGGTTAATTCCCCCAGGAGGTCAATTAAAAAGTGATCACAATCCGCAGTTTGGAAGGAGACCAGTCTAGCAGCAGGAGACTGTATAAGTCTGAGTTCCCCTATCAACCCTGTAAGAATCCACACCAGGAAGCGTTGGGGTTCTGTGTAATCCACATAAGCAAGAGCAGCCCAGGCTAACAGCAAAAATGAGGTGTCTTTGCTGAGCAAAGGAGAGTGCGTGAGACAGTGAGGACAGCGGGTGCCCTTGAGGGAGATGTCGCCACTGAATGCGGAGGATTAAAGGTAAATCAGATCATTCCGACTGACCTCCTGAGGTCTCCTCCAACCCTAATCTTCTATGATTCTACAATTCTATGATTCCTGGGACAAGTGCTGCGGGGTTCAGTTAGAAAGGAAAAGTCAGCATGTTGGGAAGCAGAGCGGCCGGAGAGGTCTCTCAGCCCGCCCTGTAACCGTGCACTTACTGCTCTGTGGCACTGCCTGTTCCCTCCTTGACACGTCTCAGCACAGATCCTAATGCCACTGATCTGAGACACTGCAGAGTGTGGCTGGGGGGGACAGCGTCATGGCACCAATGTCCCTTCAGTCCCCCCCTGTCCCTGACAGACACAGACACATCAACTGGGCTGCAGGGATAAGCTGGGGGCAGAATTGTCCTGATTTTTGCTTTCCCTTCCCCTCCCCTAAGACAGGCCTTGTGTCTCCTTCTGACATCTCCTCCGCCTTCATCTCTCCTGGCCCAGTCCTTTCACACACTCCTCCCCAGACTTTTCCAAATGGAGGAGTGGAGATTTTCCAACCTCTCCTAGGCCCAGTCCTGTAAGGTCTGGGTGGTCTCCTGCGCCAAACTCTGGGAGAGCTCAGGGCTCTTCCCACCCTGTACTGGGGTGATGATGAGTGGAAAGCCTTTCAGATCAGGGAACAAGGCAGCCCCCGCCCCCACCATGTGCCTGACTTTCTGCTCCGTCCCACTTCTCATTCTACGCCTGAGACATCTCCTCATGGCTCCTAACATGGCTAAGCCAAGACACTGGCTGGGAGGACCGAGTTACAGCTGCTCTATATTGCTCAGGTTTCACCTGCAGTTCCATGCCAACAGGCAGCCACACGTCTTCAGGATATGAATGGGGGCAGAATGTGTCTGAGGGTTTCTAGGTGAGTCACGGGGTTCATAAGAGTGTGAGGAATCTGTGTGTGCATGTCTGCCTGGGGTGTCCCTTGTGCAATGGGGCAGGGTGAGTTTCCCGGTTGTGCAGATGACCACTATCAGCCCCCCATCACAGCTGCTAGCATGAGGTGACGGCACACACACACCACTCTGCCATTCAGGCTCCTGTGCAGCTCCTATTCTATTCTGTTCTGTGCTCATCACCATAGCATCTGCGTGCTTTGCAGTCGTGCATTACCTGACTACACATTGTCATTGGCTGTTTGCTCTCTCTCCCTCTCTCCAATGACAGAAGCATGTGCAGGGCAGTGTCTCAGGGTTTGTTTGTTTTTTATTGGGTTGGCTTTGGTTTTATTAGTGAAGGCCACTCCTGCTGTGTGTTTATGTTGGAGAAGGCAGGCCAAAGATGTGCACCTTGCACTTAGAGAGACAGTGGTGCGGTATGTGATGGGCCTTCGTTCCTGGGTGAGTTCATTCCACACACCTGGAGAAGCTTCTGTCTCATAAGAATGACTAGGCTGGGTCCATCTAGCCCAGTATCCTGTCTTCTGACAGTGGCCAATGCCAGGTGCTTCCAAGGGAATGAACAGAACAGGGCAATTATAATTATCAAATGATCCATCGCCTGTTGTCCGGCCCCAGCTTCTGGCAAACTGATGCTTTGGGACACCAAGAGCACAGGTTGCATCCCTGACCATCTTGGTTAATGGACGGACCTAGCCTTCATGAACTTATCTCTTTCTTTTTTAAACCCCATTATAATTTTGGTCTTTGCAACATCCCCTGGCAATGAGTTTCACAGGTTGATTGGGCATTGTGTGAAGAAGCACTTGCACACAGATCGACTGCAGTCTTTGTCCCAGAGCGTTAGACAGTTTTTTAAGTGTCTAGGGCCCAGTCCACAGAGTGCTTTGTAGCTAAGGACCAAGCCCTTGAACTCGAGTTGCAGTTCTTTGGGAAGCCAGTGTGGAGAGTGGAGGAGGTGTGAGGTGCTCCTGTTAGCCTGTGTTGCTGAGGAAACACACAGCAGTGTTTTGTGCTAGTTGGAGCTTTCTAAGTGCAGAAGGTTTCATGCCCAGGGGTGTCACATTGTTGTAGTCCAGCTGAGAGGTGCCAATGGTGCAATGAGTGATGGTCAGCCAGGATAGGAGGGAGCCTTCTAGGCAACCAGAGATGGTAGAAAGCATTATTCTAGAATGGCTTCTCACCACCAGGGCTGAGGGTGGTTCTTCTTTCCCAATCTGTTGAATGGATCAGATAAGAAAACCATTAGCTGCATGGAATGACTCCATGGAACTGAGCTCTGAGGCTGGGATTTTCAAAGGAGCCAAAGAGAGTTATGTGCCCAAATCCCTTTGATTTTCAATACTGCCTGGTTCCTTCGGTTGTGTCTGAAAATTCCAGTTTAGCCAGATAGGAGTCAAATAAGAGGATCGTAACAGATGTTAATCAATAATGAATGAGGCAGAGAAACATACTAGAATGCTCCTGTCCAGACCTGTTCATACAACAATCAAGAATGACACAATGAATTTACCAGGCATTATGTTTAAAATTAATACATGAAATACATTTTTCTCACCGCAATGTATATTTTACTCATTGAACTCATTATCTCAGGATATGAATGAAGAATTTAGAAGAATAAATTAGATAGATAGATAGATAGATAGATAGATAGATAGATAGATTTGTCCAGGGTACTAAGAACTTCAATTCATAAATGCCAAGGCCAGAAAGGACCACTGTGATCAGCTAGTCTGATCATCTAGGCCAGTGGTTTTTAACCTGTGGTCTGCATACTCCCGGGGGTCCGCAGACTATGTCTAAGGTTTCCAAAGGGGTCCACACCTCCATTTGAAATTATTTAGGGGTCTGCAAATGAAAACCACTGCTCTAGGCCATAGAACTCCCCCAAAGTAATTCCTGTGTGATCTTGGTGGACCGGGGATAATTTTCCTGCTCCATTACAAACGCCTGCGTGACCTTGCCAACTCACTTATGGCCAGTTTCAAAGGTATTTAGCCACCTAACGTGGCAGATACGCAACTAATATGAATTTCAAAATCATCTAAGCTGTTTAGGCATCTAACTCCCATTGACCTCTGTCATAAACATACAGCTAAGGTTAGCATAAAATCCCTCTTTACCTGTAAAGGGTTAGGAAGCTAAGGTAACCTAGCTGACACCTGACCAAAAGGACCAATAAGGGGACAAGAATCTTTCAAATCTGGGGGGAGAGGCTTTGTCTGTCTATTCTGTGTGGCTTTTGCCAGAGACAGATCAAAGAAACAAGCAATCCAACTCCTATAGAGTTAGTAAGTATTTAGCAAAGAAATGCTTTAGATTATCTTTTGCTTTGGCTTGTGAATTTCTCTGTGCTGGGGGGAATGTGTATCCCTGTTTGTTTTTTTTCTTTTTGTAACTTTAAGGTTTTGCCTAGAGGGAAACCCTCTGTGTTTTGAATCTGATTGCCTGTGAGATTATCTTCCATTCTAATCTTACAGAGGTACTCCTTTCACCTTTTTTTCTTTCTAATAAAGTTCTGGTTTTTTAAAGAATCTGTTTGGGGTTTTTAGTATCCTAAAAACCCAAGGCTGGTCTGTGCTCATCTTGTTTATTCTCAAGCCTGCCCAGGAAAGGGGGTGAAGGGCTTGGGGGGATATTTTGGGGGAAATAGGACTCCAAGTGGTCCTTTCCCTGATTCTTTGTTTGAATCACTCGATGGTGGCAGTGTTTACCTAATCCAAGGTACAAGGGAGAATTTGTGCCTTGGGGAAGTTTTAACCTAAGCTGGTAAAAATAAGCTTAGGGGGTCTTTCATGCAGGTCCCCACATCTGTACCCTAAAGTTCAGAGTGGGGAGGGAACCCTGACATGGTGGCAGTGGTGGATCATTTTGAACCAGAGATCATTTTGAATCAGAAGCACAAACCTTAGGAATTTTTTCTTCTTTTAGCTGCTTGGGGAAAGCAGGAGCTGAGGGCAGACAGAGATCTTATCTCTCTTTGCCTGGAGACAAAGGTATCAGGTTCTTCTAACAAACGGATTTTTTTTTAAGCTGTGAGCAGCTGGAGATTTTTGTCTCTGCCTGAGGGCAGGGTAGTTAACTTCCTACAATGGAATTTACAAGCAGTTTTTTTTTCTTCTTTCTTACTCTCAGGTAAGCTAGGCAAGCAGGAGCTAGGATGGCGAAACGCAATGTTCAACAGAAACTAGAATTAGCTAAATTTGAAGCTGAAGAGAGACAAAAAGAATATGACAAACAGATAGCTTTAAATCACTTAAAGATGGAGATGGAGGCGAAACGCTTAGAAGCGGAGGCAGAAAAGTACTGCTTGGAGGCAGAGGCAAAATGCTTGGAGATGTAGTTAGAGCTGAAGCACTTAGATCTGGAAAGAGCTAAGCTGAGTCCACTGGATAACCCTAACAATCCTTCCCCAAAAATCCAGAAATGGGAGAGACTATATCCACAGAATGATGAATACAGTGATATTGCTGAATATTTCATCACCTTTGAGAGACTGTGCACACTCCATGCAATTCCTGACAATCACAAGATGACCACATTGGTAGCAAAATTGACTGGAAGAGCTCTGGACAAATTCAAAAAGATGCCTATTGAGGAGGCATCTGACTATGGTAAATTTAAGGATTTGGTTTTGAAACAATTTCAAGTTACACCCGAAACTTCCAGAGTAAAATTTAGAGCCCTTAAGAGAGGGCCTGGACTAAATAATGTGTCTTATTGAAACCAGATGAAGGATCTGTTAGATCAATGATTAACGGCAGGGGTGTAACTAGCTTTAAAGAAATGTGTGATTTGATTACTCAGGAACAATTCCTGAATATGACCAATGATCCAATGATAATATAAAACGGTGTTTATGGGATAAGAAAATGGACTCACCAAAAAGTCTTGCTTGTTATGCTGATCAATACAAGCAGTCCCAGACCACCAGAGAGGTGGGGCAAATTGGAACAAAACGGGTGGAGGGAGCAGAGAGGAACAACCCTGGTTGCAGTTTGAGCGGAGACCAGAAGGGACACCCTCAGACCACACCCTACCACTGGGGGCAGCCCAAGGCCCCAACTCCACCCCAAGGAAAACCCCAGACACCTTAGCATTCCACCACACCATTCTCCAGCAACCCACCTCGCCCCAGTGACCAGTCAGCTGGGCGATGTTTTAAATGTAAAGAGCTGGGGCATGTAAAAGCCAACTGCCCCAAGAACCCCAACAGATTACAGTTCATAGCACCAGGGTCACAACAAAGATCCTCAGGCCCAGATGCCTCCCAGATACCCTCACAGTGAAGGTTACAATGTGGAGGGACACTGGAGCACAAGTGTCGGCTATCCACCAATCCTTAGTGGACCCCAACTTAATCTACCAAGAGGCCCCGGCGATGATTCAACCCTTCATGTCAAACTCCTTTGACTTGCCTACAGCCAAGTTGCCTGTCCAGTACAAGGGCTGGTCAGGATTGTGGACTTTTGCAGTCTATGATGACTATCCCATTCCCATGCTGCTGGGAGAAGACATGGCCAGTCATGTGAAGCTAGCCAAGAGGGTGGGAATGGTCACCCGCAGCCAGGCTAAGCAAGCAGTCACACCTAGCTCTGTCCCTGAGCCTTCTACAAGGGCCCAGTCTGTGTTACCAGAGACCCAGACTGAGGTGGTGGATCCGGACTCCATGTCAATGTCTGCGGCAGCAGGAGTGGATCCAGTCACAGAGACCCAGACAGAGCCAGTTCCAGAACCGGAAAAGGCGGAGCAACCAGCACCAGAACCATTGCCTGCACTGAATCCAGCACTTGCAACCCTGTCTACAGCTCCAACGCCAGAGGGCACCTCCAAACCCACACTGGCAGCAGCAGATAAACCTATGGAAGAGGCTCAGCGGGAGTCTGAAATACAACATAGAGCACCAGCGGAGAGCGGTTCACAGTCCTCGGAAACAGCCCCATCACCTGCATCGTTTCCAGAGGGACCAAACTGAAGTCCACAATCCAATGAGGAACTCATGTCTCCAGCATCAAGGGAACAGTTCCAGGCAGAGCAGGAAGCAGATGACAGCCTCCAGGAAGCTTGGGCAGCGGCACGGAGCAACCCACCACCTCTCAGCTCTTCTAACCAATCCCAGTTGGTTGTAGAAAAACGACTTTTATACAAGGAGAATCTTTCTGGTGGACACCAGTAAGGCTGGCATCCTCAAGGACAGTTGGTAGTTCCAACTAAGTACCAGGTAAAGCTCTTGAGCTTAGCCCATGATCATCCTAGTGGCCATGCTGGGGTGAACAGGACCAAAGACCGTTGGGGGAAGTCATTCCACTGGGAGGAAATGGGAAAGGATGTTTCTACCTTGTTCTCTTGTGAGGTGTGCCAAAGAGTGGGAAAACCCCAAGACCAGGTCAAAGCCCCTCTCCAGCCACTCCCCATAATTGAGGTTCCATTTCAGCAAATGGCTGTGGATATTCTGGGTCCTTTTCCGAAAAAGAAACCCAGAGGAAAGCAGTACATATTGACTTTCATGGATTTTGCCACCCGATGGCTGGAAGCAGTAGCTCTAAGCAACACCAGGACTAAAAGTGTGTGCCAGGAGTTAACAGACATTTTCGCCAGGGTAGGTTGGCCCTCTGACATCCTTACAGATTCGGGAACTAATTTCCTGGCAGAAACCATGGAAAGCCTTTGAGAAGCTCATGGGATGAACCACTTGGTTGCCACCCCTTACCACCATCAAACAAATGGGCTGGTGGAGAAGTTTAAAGGAACTTTGGGGGCCATGATACGTAAATTTTTAAATGAGCACTCCAGTGATTCGGACCTAGTGTTGCAGCAGTTGCTCTTTGCCTACAGAGCTGTACCACATCCCAGTTTAGGGTTTTCACCATTTGAGCTTGTGTATGGCCATGAGGTTAAGGGGCCATTACAGTTGGTGAAGCAGCAATGGGAGGGGTTTATGCCTTCTCCAGGAACTAACATTCTGGGCTTTGTAAACAACCTACAAAACAACCTCCGAACCTCTTTAGCCCTTGCTAGAGAAAACCTAAAAGAGCTCAGGAAGAGCAAAAAGCCTGGTATGATAAACATGCCAGAGAGCGTTCCTTCAAAGTAGGGGACCAGGTCATGGTCTTGAAGGCATTCCAGGCCGATAAGATGGAAGCGTTATAGGAAGGGCCATTCACGGTCCAAGAGCGCCTGGGAGCTATTAATTATCTCATAGCACCCCCCACCTCAAACCTAAAGCCTAAGGTGTACCATATTAATTCTCTAAATCCCTTTTATTCCAGGGAATTAAAGGTTTGTCAGTTTACAGCCCAGGGAGGCAATTACACTGAGTGGCCTGAAGGTGTCTACTATGAAGGAAAAAGTGATGGTGGTGTGGAAGAGGTGAACTTCTCCATGACCCTTGGGCGTATGCAGTGACAGCAGATGAAGGAGCTGTGCACTAGCTATGCACCGATGTTCTCAGCCACCCCAGGATGGACCGAATGGGCACACTACTCCATTGACACAGGTAATGCTCACCCAATTAGAGCCCAACCTTACCGTGTGTCTCCTCAAGCTAAAACTGCTATAGAAGGGGAGATCCAGGACATGCTACAGATGGGTGTAATCCACCCCTCTAACAGTGCATGGGCATCTCCAGTGGTTCTAGTTCCCAAACCAGATGGGGAGATAATTTTTTGCATGGATTACCATAAGCTAAATGCTGTAACTCACCCAGACAATTATCCAGTGCAACGCACAGATGAACTATTGGAGAAACTGGGACATGCCCAGTTCATCTCTACCTTAGACTTAACCAAGGGGTACTGGCAAGTACTGCTAGATGAATTCACCAAGGAAAGGTCAGCCTTCATCACCCATGCAGGGATGTATGAATAATGTGCTCCCTTTTGGGCTGCGAAATGCACCGCAACCTTCCAAAAACTTGTAGATGCTCTCCTAGCGGGATTGGGAGAATATGCAGTCACCTACCTTGACAATGTGGCCATTTTTTCTGATTCATGGGCAGAACACCTGGAGCATCTATAAAAAGTCTTCAAGTGCATCAGGGAGGCAGGCCTAACCGTTAGTCCTGTGGTTTAGCAAGCATGAGAGGTAGCATTGAGGTTGCCCCTAGATCATGTTAATCGCATGATCCGTGAGAAATGTGGAGATAATACTAACAGCTACATGTTTCCTCTGCTTCTGTGTTCTGACTCTCCACATTTTACAAGGCACTGTTCTTGATGTTCTGGATTGCTAGATCCTACATATCTTTATATATGGGAAGTTCAAGATGGTCTTCATGTATATATATATATATGGGGGCGGTGAGTGAGTGTTATCTTGTAAAGACGACAAGAAGTCTAGAATTCATGGCTACAGCTGGATGATTTCTTTTCAACAAATAGAACATTTTTCAAAAATGCATTTTTCAGAGCACAGAAAGTATTCATGAAATCAGATCCAATTCAGTTAATAGTTTTGTCTGAAAAAATGGCATTTTCTTCACACACAAAAATCAAAACCATTTATTTCCACCATTTCAGAAAGAAACATTTCAACTGTTTGGAATGTTTCCTGTGGAAATTTAGCTATTTTTTTAAAAAGGTGACACCAGTGGGCACAGAGACCAAGGTGTGTGTAGGTTGCTTGAGCTCTGAAGTGGTCCCTGGGGAATCCCCAAACATTGTTCCCTAAAACCCACCATCCACAAAACCCACCATCCAACCCCAAGAAATATTGTTCCCATCTACTGAAACCCCCAAGATGTCCTCTAGCACTGCACTTTCCTCTTTGAATCTGAAAGCACTGAAAAAACAGAGGAGATCTGCCTACCCCACATTTACAATCAAAATGGCACCTGAGCCGGATGGAATGTAGCTGATGGCAGTACTGCAACTGGTGGCTGTAGATTCTGTTGAAATTAAATGTACAAACCCTACAGACCACCATGAGTGAGATTCTGAGTGTGCTACAAGCTCTGTTCAGACAGATGAGTGAAGCAGAACCCAGAATTTCTGAGGTGGAAGAGGATTTCAAGAGAAAAAACATTACATAGTATGAAGAACTTTAATGATAGCAAGACTATTAAGACCAAGCAAATTGATCTAGAAAGCCTCTTGCAATGATGTACAATCAGGACTGTGGGTGTAAACAGAGAAAGGTAAACATTCTGAATTTGTCCCTAATCTTCTACGTTGTTGGATCTGCCGGTAGAGTTTGCTTTGACATAGAAATGGCACACTGGGTCCTTGCCCCCAAGCCAGATCCAGGATGTTGGCCGAGAGCACTGACTGTGAAGTTCCTGAAGTGTATCACTCAGGAGCTTATACTGGAGAAATCTGAGGTGGTGGTAGTAGTGGGGGAGGAAGAAGCTGTTATGGGGAGAACCAGCAATTAAAATACAGCTCTTTCCAGATTATTCCTGTGATGTGGTTGCCATGAACAGGTAACCAAGCAAAACAATTGGCCAGGAAGGGGTCAGTCCTGGGGCCAGTTTTTTTTAACATCTTTATTAATGTTCTGGATGATGGGATGGATTGCACCCTCATCAAGTTTGCAGATGACACTAAACTGGGGGGAGAAGTAGATACTCTGGAGGCAAGGGTAGGGTTCAGAGTGACCTAGACAAATTAGAGGATTGGGCCAAAAGAAATCTGATGAGGTTCAACAAGGACAAGTGCAGAGTTCTGCACTTAGGATGGAAGAATCCCATGCACCACTACAGGCTGGGAACCGACTGGCTAAGCAGCAGTTCTGCAGAAAAGGACCCGGGGATTACAGTGGATGAGAAGCTGGATATGAGTCAGCAGTGTGCCCTCTTTGCCAAGAAGGCTAACGGCATATTGGGCTGCATTAGTAGGAGCATTGCCAGCAGATTGAGGGAAGTGATTGTTCCCCACTATTCGGCACTGGTGAGGCCACATATGGAGTATTGCATCCAGTTTTGGGCCCCCCACTACATAATGGATGTGGAAAAATTGGAGAGAGTCCACCAGACGGCAACAAAAATAATTAGGGGACTGGGGCACATGACTTACGAGGAGAGGCTGAGGGAATTGGGCTTGTTTAGTCTGCAGAAGAGAAGAGTGAGGGGGGATTTGATAGCAGCCTGCAACTACCTGAAGCGGGGTTCCAAAGAGGATGGATCTAGACTGTCCGCAGTGGTGGCAGATGACAGAACAAGGAGCAATGGTCTCAAGTTGCAGTGGGGAAGGTCTAGATTGGAAATTAGGAAGCACTATTTCACTAGGAGGGTGGTGAAGCACTGGAATGGGTTACGTAGGGAGGTGGTGGAATCTCCATCCTTAGAGGTTTTTAAGGCCTGGCTTGACAACACCCTGTCTGGGATGATTTAGTTGGTGTTGGTCCTGCTTTGAGCATGGGGTTGGATTAGATGACCTCCTGAGGTCTCTTCCAACCCTAATCTTCTATGATTCTATGAAGCATTTTATTAAATCCCAGCAATGCTCCATATTAAGAATGGCAAGAAGACAGTATCATTCAGTTCCCTTCAGGAAGCAGAAAAATACTTCACAAATCTGCAAACTCCTCCCTGCAAGAGAGAATGAGCCAACCATGTGAAATTTATGTAGCTCTCACTGAGAACTCTGGAAAGCTCTCACCCAAAGGTTCAGCCATTACCTGGAAATCCAGAAGATACTGTCCAGCTGGAAAGAGTCCAATACCATCTTGCTGCATAATAAAGGCAATCGAGAAAATCTAAAGAATTATCGCCTGATCTGCCTGCTTTCGCATGTCTATAAGTTGTTCACCAAAATAACAAATCGACTGTCACGAAACCTGGATGAACAGCAACCTAGAGAGCAGGCTGGTTTTCAAAGAAATTACAGCATGATAGACCACATCTTCACTCTAAACCAACTACTAGAGCGTTGAAGGGAATACAAGTTGCCTTTGTGCATTGCCTTCATGGACTACGAGTAGGCGTTTGATAGCATGGAGACTAATGCTGTTCTTGAAGCTCTTTCAGAACAGGGCATCAGTGCAAAATATATCACATTATTAAAGGAAGCAAACTCTTGATGCGGCATGGATATATCACTGTTCGATACTCCCCTCCGAATCCCCATCGAGAAAGGTGTGAAACGAGGAGACAGAGTTTCACCAAAATTATTCACAGCCTGTCTTGAATTGATCTTTCGACAAGCAGACCTGAAAGGCGGGATTAATATCAACAGCGAGTGGCTAAACCATCTCAGGTTCACAGATGATATAATGCTGATAGCTGAAAATACAGTCCAGCTTGAGAGAATACTTAAAGAACTGAACTCGAAAAGTAGTCAAGTCGGATTAAAAATGAACCAGTCGGAAACTAAATATATGAGATTGGATGTTCTGCCAAGAACGCAAATAACTCTTGTAGGAGAGCAGATCCAAGAGGCCGACAAATACGTTTATTTGGGCCAGGAAGTCAACATGCACGACGATCAGAAAAGCGAACTGTTGTGAAAAAAAAAGCTGGATGGTGCACATTCAACGACATCAGGGACATCCTCCAAGAAAAGATCAGCAAAACTACTCATGCGAATCTTTTTAACTCGACCGTGTTTCCACCGATGCTATATGGCAGCAAAATATGGTCGCTGACAAAGACTGAAGAACATCAACTGTCTGTCACACAGAGGACAATGCAAGGAACATTTTGGGGCATTTCGCTCCGCGATCGCATCCCCAATAAAATAATTAGGCAGCAGTCTGGAGTCTGAGATGTTGTTGTCGAAAGCAGGCTCAGCAAAATGTGGTGGGCAGGACATGTGACCCGACTCAGTGACAACTGATGGACTGCCGCTATATCTGAGTGGTATCCGTGAGAAGTGAAATAACCATGTGGTTGGCCTCCAAAGAGGTGGGATGATTTATTAACAAGAAGATATGGACAAGCATGGCGAAGGATGGCCAGAACGAGAGAAGATTGGAAGACGTGTTGTGATCATCTCACTCTTAACTGATGAAGGACCGACAGTCTACGCAGTCTACGCTCACTGAGATCCGATACTGGTGCTCTAAACAAGTTGATGGGTGCTAGTTGATATTGATGTTAGTTTCTTTTCTTTTTTCTCTCTCTCATTGGGGTGGGAGGGTTAAAGGGTTATTATCACATTACTTCTCATTGCCTTAACTCATGGGATAAGCACATCAATGTAAAATCTGTCATTTGATTAATAATTACACATATATTTTATCTTTGCTTTGTTAGATGGTGTTACTTTATGAACTAATGTATGAAGTTACTATTGGTAATAGGTAATCATTATAGTTCTAATGTTTGGGGGCCAGTGGGCTGTGAGATTCACCAAGTTTCACCTGATCTGGCTGCCCCCTCTGGGTGTCAAGTGTGTATTTTTGTACAGTTTAAACAGATTCTCCTTTTATATTGTATGGTACTAATATGCATTTCTCACTCCACTATCTTTTCTGTTTTGTTTTTCTCACTTATTTAATTCTTTTTTCTGTCCCTCTCCTTCCCACTCTTGTAGAATATACCCCACCCCTATATAATATAACTTTTCCTGCTTAGGTATGTAAGAACTGTATGCTGCCCAGGAAAAAATGAAATTTCTCATTTATTCACAAAGCAACTTTATATTTTGTCTGGTACATTTTAACAACGATGGCTCTGATAATTAAATGTGTCTCCTGGAACATAAAGAGTTTCAGTAACCTTATACACATACTCAGTGCTTAAAGAAGAGAATGTTGACTTTCCCATGGTCCATGAGGGACATCTCACAGAACTTGAAGCTTGTAAATTGAACAGAGATTGGGAAGGCCTCTCCATTTTTAGCTGTTTTAGTTCTAAAGCGAGAGGCGTTGCTATACTAACAGATTAAAAACATGTGAATGTTAATATTCCGAGCATGGTGTCTGACAGTAAGGGTAGATTGACTATTCTCAAGGCTGAAATTGACAATTCTATAGTCATCTTTGCCAACCTCTATGTGCCAAACCAGAATGATCCCAATTTTTTCATAATTGTTTTATGAGTATAAATGACCATGGGACACCATCCGAATATTATAGTGGGAGACTTTAACAAAACTGTTGACCCAGTCTTTGATAAATCTTCTCCATCTCCATATAAAAATGTGAATGCTCGCCAGGCACGTCTTATGTAAGGGGATTGTTGCCCCCTTACTAACATTCAGTGGGGGTGTTTTGGTTGCTAGCTCCCAGCACTAAAAGGGGAAGGGTAGATGGGAAATCAGGAGCCTGAGACTGACAGTCCCCAGGAACAATGGAGAGAGGCCAATGCTCCAGGTCAGCCTGATTGACAGGCGGGCAGGTTAATCAGGGAGTCAGGAGGCCAGGGGGGGTCCCGTTCTCCCTGTGAACTGGAATGGCCTGAGTCAGACAGAGTGAGGCCGAGCTAAGTAGAGAGCAGGGGCCCGAGCTAAGCTGCTGGGAGCAGAGCTGCAGCCCCAAAGCCAGAGCACAGCCCAGAGAGAGCAGAGCTGCCCTGGGAGCAGAGCTGCAGCAACCAGATCCAGAGGGGCCAGACAAGCAGCCAGGAAGCAGATCAGAGCTGGGAGCAGAGTCACAGAAGCAGCCTGCAGAGCAGACCTGTCCTGGGAGCAGAGGAACAGATTGTGACCTGCCCTGACGTTCCAGAGACACTGGTTGTGATGTTCCCTGCCACAGAGCGATGATGTGTTTTCCTTTAACCTTTCCCATTTTTCCTTATTCTTTTTTTTAATTAATTGTTAATTAAACAACTTGTATTTGCTTTAAATTGTATGGAATAATCAGTGGGTCAGAGAGGTGCCCAGTGCAAAGAGAGTACCCCGGAGTGGGGACACCCTAACCCCTGTCCTAGGTGACCACAGCAGGGTTGGGGGTCAAGACTCCCAGGAATCCTCGGCCTAGCCTTGTCGGGATTTACGAGGACTCTGCTAGACAGGAGAGTGGAAGGGGAGTCCTCAAGGCCTCTAGGTAAACGAAGTGGGAGTCAGGACTCAGATCCTTTCGCTAGCCCACTTCACCGGGGTAGTGCAGAAGCCAGGAAAGTTCCCCACAATAGTGGACCATTCCCCCGCTTACACTTACATACCTGGCTGATTTAGGTAATCCAACAGCCAGATACTATAGGGTTATTTCTGCAGATCATTCAACATAGTCAAGATTTGACTATTTCTTAGTGTCACAAGACTTGATCAGTTCTGTCACCGATAGTGGCATTATTATTGTTATTATATCTAACCATGCTTATATGCGTATGTCTTGTATGTACCTGCAAGTAAAACGTGGAACTTAAATACCTCTCTGCTGTTTGACACATCATTTGTTAACTCTATCCAGCAGGAGATAGAACTTTTTAAAAAAGCAAATGCCGCCTCCCCAGAGTTCATCAGTGTCCCACTTTGAGGAGTCATTAAAGCCTTCATCAGAGGCCTCATAAATGCTGACCGCTGTTGGAAATGTAAACGCTCTTGGTGTTTCATGAGCTCATATGTTTTAAGAATTTCTTGTCTGAGGTGGGTGAAATGGCCAATTTTATACCAGATGCAAAACTGAAGCCCTCCCCCCAAAATTCCATGTTTGGACATATTCCCGATACATGGAGATTACCTGGTAACAAGGCAGCATGGTTCCAATGAGCAGCTTTGGTAGCTAAAAATTAATCCAGCAAAAATGAAAAATATTCTCCCCACCAAGTACTGATGCCTGGCTCAGTGAGATGGCTGCCCTCACAGCTGGCAAACGAGTGGTATTCCGCACTAGGGTATGGCCGGAAAAGTCAGCAATTTGCACTGACTTCTTAAAGGTCTATGATTAAAGTAGACCCTCAAGATAGATACATTGCTTCCCCTCCCTTTATCCTAACCCTCTTCTTTTACATTATGTGTTATGAGAAATCTGAGATATTGGAATATTTCTTATATTGGGAAAAAATAATAACAATTATAAATAAAAAAAGGAAATTTTAAAATGAACAACTGATACTTGTGTGACGGGTTGGATCACAGAAACCCCCTTGGGGCTGCCAACTGATGTGGCAAGACTACTTCTGTCCCTGCTTTTTTGTCATTGCAGCTTGGGACTTCAGTGCCCTGCCTGGTTTGAGCCAGACCTCTAGCCTGCTGCAAACCCAGATCCAGGTCTGAACCACATCCCCTAACAGCTGTAGGCTTATCTGAAAGCAGCGTAAGAAGTGTTCCTGTCTCCAACACTCAGATGCCCAACTCCCAATGGGGTCCAAACCCCAAATAAATCTGTTTTACCCTGTATAAAGCTTATGCAGGGTAAACTCATAAGTTGTTCACCCTCTATAACACTGATAGAGGGATATGCAGAGCTGTCCTCCCCATCCCCCAGTATTAATAGATACTCTGGGTTAAATAATAAGTCAAAAGTGATTTTATTAAATACAGAAAGTAGGATTTAAGTGGTTCCAAGTAGTAACAGACAGAACAAAGTGAATTACCAAGTAAAATAAAATAAAACCGGCAAATATATGCCTAATACAATGAGAAAGCTGAATACAGATAAAACCTCACCCTCAGAGGAGTTTCAGTAAGCTTCCTTTTACAGACTAGTCTCCTTCTAGTCTAGGTCCAGCAATCACTCACATCCCCTGTAGTTAATGTCCTTTGATCCAGTTTCTTTCAGGTATCCTTGGGGGTGGAGAGGTTATCTTTTGAGCCAGCTGAAGACAAAATAGAGGGGTCTCCCAAGGGTTTAAATAGACTTTCTCTTGTGGGTGGATACCCCTCCCTCCCCCTGTGTAGAATTCCAGCTACAAGATGGAGTTTTGGAGTCACATAGAATGGGCAAGTCACATGTCTATGCATGACTCAGAATTTACAGGTAGCAGCTATGGTTCACATGCTACCTTGAACACCCCCATGTAGACTTCTTATGTGGATTGGAGCCTTCCAAAGTCCATTGTCCATTAAGTGCTTCTTGATTGGGCACTTAACTTGCAAATTATGCAGTCAATATTCATAACTTTGAATACAACAATGACACATGCATACAAATATGATGAATATATTCAGTAGACCATAACCTTTACATAGATATGTTACATAGCATATGTCGAATAAACCATATTCCAGTTATGTCATATGTACATTCATAAGCATTATGGGATGCAACATCACAACTTGTTGTTATGAAAATGTCAAACAGCCCAGTTCTGACGTTCTCAAACTTTTTTTGTTCCAGTTTTTTTTTCCTGCATGAAATTGACCTGACCTTTTAAAAACTGGTTTAATTAAAGGGGCATTTTCAGATGGACAACAGTTTCAACAAAATTTTCCCACCCATCTCCACTGCTGGGCCATGTTGACAAGACAATCCCTGACCGAACTGACAGTCTAAGACAAGAGACAACAGTTGGCTACAACAGACAGACAGAGGAAGGACAAGGTAAAATGAGATAGGACTGGCCAGCATGAAAAGCAGTGACCACAGCACATCATCTGCCTAATTAGTGATCTCAGGGCCTGATTTTGCCACGTGCTGAGTAGTGATAACCTTGAGGACATCAAAACTTTACCACATAAGATGTTTAGAAGGCCCTCCTGAAGTCCTTACTTAGAGTCCCAGGTCTGCAAACCTTTCCTTGGCATCTAAATCTCTTAGGCTCCTTTGAATATTTCAGATGCAGCCCTTAGTTGTTCCATTGAAGCCAATGAGGTCTAGTATTAGCTCATTAAACACTGATGAGATGTTGAAGGATTGGCCTTTTTGGAGCCTACAACATGCCAGCACATCTGATAACATCACATAAACATGCACTGAACTAATAAGTGAATGGAAAAAAGAGCTTGTTTGCACATCAAAACCCATTGTAGAGGGGCCTGTCTCCACAGCCATCTATCAGCTAATATATTTTGAAGGCACCAATCAACAGAACACCAAAATGTCACCTAGATACTACAACTCCATGTATGCAACTAGTGATCAAACATGTCATTCTGATTTATACTGAGGTCACTTTAAATGACTCAGGGAGTGTCAAGGGATACTAAAGTGGGAGCGAATCCTATTTATGGCATAAAAGAGGCCTTTGTGTAAATGAGAATCAGGCCCCTTATGCATTGACTTCACTTCTCATCTTGATGTTTAGTATATTTCATATCTGAAATGCCTATCCGTTTGTCTCTTGTTTCACCTAACAAGAAAAGTTAACTTGCTGCATTGACCAGTGGCTCTGCCATGTGTCTTGATCAAGGAGACATGGCTTCTCTGCCACTGATCTGCTGGCTGACCTTGGGCAATTCACCTCCCCTTCCCAAGCCTCAGTTTCCCCATCTGTGAATTTGCATTCATGGACATATAATGAGTACTTTGAAAATGTATGGAATAAAATTATTGTACACTGTGTAAGTACAAGTAGTAAGGTGATGGATATGTATTTTTCAGTCACCCGGGCTCCTGACACACACAGGGCATGACAAAGAGGGAGGTTTCCCAGGGGGATTGCCCTCCGCATTCACACTGTTTTAGCAAGCGACGTGGGGTTAATTCCCCCAGGAGGTCAATTAAAAAGTGATCACAATCAGCAGTCTAGGAGGAGACCCGTCTAGCAGCAGGAGACCGTGTGAGGCTGCATTCCCCTATAAACCCTGTAAGAATCCACCCCAGGAAGTGCTGAGGTTCTGTGTAATCTGCACAGGAGCCTGCATCAAGCAAGAGCAGCCCAGGCCAGCAGCAAAAATGAGGTGTCTTTGCTGAGCAAAGGAGAGTGCGTCAGACAGTGAGGACAGCGGGTGCCCTTGAGGGGAAGTTGCCACTGGATGCTGAGGATTAAAGGTAAATCGGATCATTCCAATTGACTTCCTGAGGTCTCCTCCAACCCTAATCTTCTACGATTCTATGATTCCTGGGACAAGTGCTGGGGGGTTCAGTTAGGAAGGAAAAGTCGGCATGTTGGGAAGCAGAGTGGCCGGAGAGGTCTCTCAGGCCTGCCCTGTAATCGTGCACTTACTGCTCTGTGGCACTGCCTGTTCCCTCCTTGACATGTCTCATCACAGCTCCTAATGCCACTGAGCTGAGACGCTGCAGAGTGTGGCTGTGGGGGACAGCGTCACGGCTGCGGTACTGCAGCAGGGACACAGCACCGACGTCCCCTTCAGTCCCTGACAGACACAGACACATCAGCTGGGCTGCTGGGTGGAACTGGGGGCAGAATTGTCCTGATTTTTCGGTTTCCCTTCCCCTCCCCTCAGACAGGCCCAGTCTCCCCCTCTGACATTTCCTCTGCCTTCATCCCTCCTGGCCCAGCCCTTTCACACAAGCCTCCCCAGATGTTTTCAAATGGAGGAGTGGAGATTTTCCATCCTCTTTTGGGCCCAGTCCTTAAGGTCTAGGTGGCCTCCTATGACAAGTCCTGGGAGAGCTCCGGGCTCTTTCCACCCTATACGGGAGTGGAGCACTGGGGTGATGATAAGTGGAAAGCTTTTCAGATCAGAGTACAAGGCAGGCCCCCCATATGCCTGACACTCACTGTGGCTATTCCCTGCCCCGTACCATTTCACATTCTCCCCCTGATACATCTCCTCATGGCTCCAAACATGGCTGAGGTGAGACTGTGGTTGGGTGGACCGAGTTACATCTGCTCTATTGCTGCCCAGAATTCGCCTGTAATTCTATGCCAACAGGCGCGCTCACGTTAGCTGGGCTGCAGGGTGCAACTGGGGACAGAATGTGTGTGAGGGTTTCTAGCTGACTCGTGGGGTTCATAAGATTGTGAGTGTTCTGTGTGTGTTTCTTTTTGGGGTGTCCCTTGTGCATGAGGCACAGTGTGTAGGGGATAGATAGATAGATAGATAGATAGATAGATAGATAGATAGATAGATAGATAGATTTACCCAAGGCACTAACTTAGAACTTCATCAATTCATAGATGCCAAGGCCAGAAGGGACCATTGTGATCAGTTACTCTGAACATCTAGGCCAGTGGTTTTCAATCTGAGGTTCATGGACCCCAAGGGGTCACCAGACTATGTCTAAGGGGTCTGTGAAAGGTTGTTGTTACCACAGAAAGTGGTTTTTAACCTGTGTTCTGCAGATCCCTGGGGGATCCACAGATTATGGGTATGTCTACACTTCGAAATTAGGTTAATTTTATAGAAGTCAATTTTTTAGAATTTGATTTTATACAGTCTATTGTGTATGTCCACACTAAGCGCATTAAATCAGTGAAGTGCATCCTCACTACCACGGCTAGCATCGACTTACAGAGCGGTGCACTGTGGGTAGCGATCCCACAGTTCCCACAGTCTCCGCTGCCCATTGGAATGCTGGGTTAAGCCCCCAATGCCTGATGGGGCAAAAGCTTTGTTGCGGGTGGTCTTGGGTACATGTTGTTAGGCCCCCCCCGCTCCCTCCCTCATTCCATGAAAGCAATGGCAGACAATTGTTTTGCGCCTTTTTTCCAGGGTCCCAACCGCCGGACCCACTCAGCCCACTGCCTGCCTGGATGATCAGAACCCCAGGCAGGCAGTGGGCTGAGTGGGGCCGGCTCAGCCCACTGCTGGTCTAGGGCTCCGTCCGCCAGCTCCTGCCAGCCGGGTTCCCGCTCAGCCATGCTCAGCTGGCAGACCTTGGTGAGGTCGATCAGGGGTGCCTGGACAGACATGGCTATCCTCTTCTTAGAGCACTGAATGGGAGTGACTCCAAGTCATTCTCTTCTTTAAGTTTCATCTCATGGAGATTCAGTCCTGCCTGGAATATCATGCGAGCTGGAGGCTTCTGCCTTAGGCTACTCTCCCAGCTGGCAGCACCGTGTGGTCGCACCTATCTCAGACTACCACTTGCTCCCATGGCTCATGAAGCCTGGACAGTAGTAAGGAGCAGTTCAACTTGTGGAATGACAAATCCAGAATGAAGGATTGCACTCTGTGGCCCACATTAAGATTATTTCAGAGTCCTAGATAGCATTTAATCCCCATAAAAGGCTTCATGAAAATTTCCCCCGCCCCTAACAAAATGTTAATTTATCAGAGCAGCTGAAAGGGTAAGGAACTCGGGACTACAACTTAGAGAGAGCTTCCACATCATTTAATTCATAATTGATATAATTCAAAGTAAAAATTCACAGTGCGGTCTGTTCTAAGACTAAAAATGCAGGAAGGAGTCAGAAAAAGGAACAGTGACCTGTTTCCGCTTGGTTTTGAACTAGGGACATTTTGCACGTTATGTGAACATGAACATCACTATGCTACAGGGCTTTTCTTTTCATGCCACAGACTTTGTTGAAAGCAGAGAATGTTTTCTCTTGTTACAGAAACTACCTAATGCAATGTCTATATCTATGGCCTTCCTGCTCACAAAGCGCTCATGCCCCCGCCCAAGGCTGGCACAGCATGGAGTGCATGTGACACAGTGACCTGTCTTGGGCAGGATCGCTAGCTAGGCATGAAAATTTTGCCGTTAAGCAAACACAGCAATGCTTTCCTGGCCTCTGTCACTGAATCAGGGCCGGCTCCAGCATTTCTGCCACCCCAAGCAAAAAAAAAAAAAAGTCGCGATTGGCAGCGGCAATTGGGAAAAAAAAAAGCCGCGATCGGCGGCGGCAGGTCCTTTGCTCCTAGAGGGAGTGAGGGATCTGCCGCCCTCGAATTGCCGCAAGTGCCGCCCCTCTCCCTTGGCCGCCCCAAGCACCTGCTTGTTAAGCTGGTGCCTGGAGCCGGCCCTGCACTGAATGTCTCCATGCATTATGCTGTGCTCTATCAGAGCGGGAGGACTGCATGAGATCAGAAAACATGTAATCGCAAGTGTCTTTTTTTCACCTTCTAATCTGTGATAACCTCAGGGACAGAGATGATAGGGGGAGCATAGAAACATCCTGGGGGGAATGCATGGTCACCTGTGCTGCTGAGTTCGCTACGCTTGCCAAACAGGAAATGAAATTCAAAAGTTCCCGGTGCTTTTCCTGTGTACCTGGCAAGTGCATCTGAGTTCAAAGTGCTGTCCAGAGCAGTCACAATGGAGCACAATGGGATAGCTTTTGGGAGCCAATACTGTTGGATTGCATCCACACTACCCTAAATTCGACCCGGCGATGTTGATTTCAGTGCTAATCCCCTCATCAGGGAAGAGTACAGAAATCGATTTTAAGAGCCCTTTAAGTCGACAAAAATGGCTTTGTCATGTGGGCGGGTGCACGGTTAAATCGATTTAACACTGCTAAATTCGACCTAAACTTGTAGTGTAGACCAGGGCTTAGTCTAACATTTCCAAAGGGATCTGTGTGATGGTACCTTTCATAAGGCTTTATGGAAATGTGCTTATGAATGTATATATAACATAACTAGAATGTGTTTTATGCTACATATGCCATGTAGCATATCTCTGTAAAGGTTATGATCTATTGAATCTATTAATCCTATTTGTATGCATGTATCATTTTTTATTCCAAGTTATGAATATTGGCTGCATGCTTGTTTGATTCTAAGTAGGCTGTAGTGAAGCAGTTGGTCAGCTTCTTGAGAAAAGACTATTCTCAGTAAGTTCCCAATCAAGAAACACTTAAGCCAACAATGAACTTGGAGACAGCAATCCACATCTGGACTTTCCCAGGAATGTGGCTTGGCTGGTAAGGAACTCAGACGTGCATGGACATGTGACTTGCCCAGGTGACTCCAAAACTCCATCTTGGAGCTGGACTTTGCATAGGAGAGAGGAGGGGGTCTTCACCCACAAGAGAAAGTCTATTAAAGCCCGTGGGAGACCCCTCCATTTTGTCTTCAGCTGGCTAAAGAAAGATCCTCTCCATCCCCAAGGATACCTGAAAGAAACTGGAACAAAGGACAATAAACTACAGGGGGTGAGAGTGATTGCTGGACGCAGACTAGAAGGAAAGTAGTCAGTAAAAGGAAACTTACTGGGTGAGGATTATATCTGTATTCAGTTTTTATTACTATACTAGACTTAGACTTGCATGTTTTATTTTATTTTCTTGGTAATTCACTTTGTTCTGTCTGTTATTACTTGGCACCACTTGGGAGGGATAGCTCAGTGGTTTGAGCATTGGCCTCTTAAACCCTGGGTTATGAGTTCAATCCTTGAGGGGGCTCCATTTAGGGATCATGGGCAACAAAAAAATAGTTGGGGAGGGGTCCTGCGTTAAGGAGGGGGTTAGGCTAGATGACCTCCTGAGGTCCCTTCCAACCCTGATATTCTCTGAAGTCCTACCTTCTGTATTTAATAAAATCACTTTTTACTTATTAACTAACCCAGAGTATGTATTAACACTTGGGGGGCAAACGGCGGTGCATATCTCTCTATCAATGTTATAGGGGGCAAACAATTTATGAGTTTACCCTGTATAAGCTTTATACAGGGTAAAATGGATTTATTTCGTATTTAGACCCCATTGGGAGTTGGGCTTCTGAGTGCTAAAGATAGGAACACTTCTGTAAGTTGCTTTTAGTTAAGCCTGCAGCTTTTGGTCACTTGGTTCAGACCCTGGGTCTGTGTTGTAGCAGATGGGCATGTCTGGCTCAGCAAGATAGGGTGCCGGATTCCCAGGCTGGCAGAGTGAAAGCAGGGGCAGAAGTAGTCTTGGCACATCAGTTGGCAGTTCCCAAGGGGGTTTCTGTGATCCAACCCATGATGGTCTGCACCTCCATTCAAAATGTTTAGGGCTTCACAAATGAAAACCACTGCTCTAGGTCATAGAACTCTCCCAAATTCCTGTGTGACTTTGGGGGACGGGGGATCATTTCCCTGCTCCATTACAAATGCCTGAGTGACCATAGCAACTCACTTATGGCCACAGTTTCAAAGGTGTTTAGCCACCTAAAGCAGCAGATACGCAGCTAATGGGATTTTCAAAATAATCTAAGCTGTTTAGGCACCTAAATCCCATTGACTTCAATGCAACACTGGTACCTAACATGCACAGAGGCTTTTGAAAATCCAGTAAGCAACTACCTACATCTTTAGTGCCTACATGCCTTTGAACATTTGGCCCTCTGCGTTAAACAGGCATAATGGCATTTTCCTACTTCCCAGGAGGTGCTGTGAGGGTAAGTACGTTATAGAACACGAGGTGGTCAGATACTTTAATTATGGGGGCCATATGAGGACCTAAGAATAAATGCATACACATAGTTGCACTAGCTCAATTAAAAATGTACGATGCAAGCTTTCATAGTACTGGACAGGAGGCCAACAATTAATTGCCTGGCCAAACAATTCCCCATGTAGATGCCGTTGCATCAGTATCCGTTATGGGAGCTTATAGCTCCTCTGTAGAATCCGAGACTGCCCACTAATAAAGGCACACTATGAAAGAAACCCGATTAGATGGATTGTTCTGGTGTGGTAATGCCCATGTTCCTTACCAAGTCTCAAAGGTTTCAGCCTTAGAGGACAGTAAATGATCTTCTCAGAGTCTCATTGGATGCTGCTTTATCGAGTTTAACAGGCGGGAGAGAAAAAAACTCTACTGTTTCTTGTTTCGTTCTTCCTACTAGACACATCCCATGGGGAAAGGAGAAGGGCAAAATCAAACATCCATCACCGAGTTCATACTCCTAGGATTTGGGAATGTCCCAGAACTGCAGGTTCTTCTCTTCCTGGTGTTTCTAATGATCTATGTGGTGACCATGGCTGGAAACATCCTCATCGTTGTGCTAGTTGTGGCTGATCAGCGCCTACACACCCCTATGTACTTCTTCCTCGGGAACTTGTCCTGCTTAGAGATCTGCTACACCTCCGCCATCCTGCCTAGGATGCTGGCCAGTTTCCTGACTGGGGACAGAGCCATCTCAGTTAATGGTTGCTTCATACAATTAAATTTTTTTGGTTTTCTAGTAGATGCAGAATGTTACCTCCTAGCTGCGATGTCTTATGATCGGTATTTAGCGATATGCAAACCTCTGCATTATGCAGCCCGCATGAAAGGCAAGTTCTGCCTCCAGCTAGCAGCTGGGTCATGGCTATGGCCATTTGTAGCTAGTACCCTACTTATATGTTTGGTTTCACAATTAATATTCTGTGGCCCCAATGAAATGGACCATTTCTTTTGTGACTTCACCCCAATGACTAAGCTTTCTTGTAACGATACCAACCTGGTCATACTGGTGAGTTTCATACTCTGCTCCATGGAGGTGCTTTCCACATTTATATTAACAGTAGCATCCTATATTTCAATCATCGCCACTATCCTGAGAATCCCTTCCACCACCGGGAGGAAAAAAGCATTTTCTATCTGCTCGTCTCACCTCATTGTGGTGATAATTTTCTATGGGACCCTGATTATTGTCTATATGCTCCCAGATGTTGCTGCACTGAGAGACTTGAACAAAGTGCTCTCTGTCTTTTACACCGTCCTGACTCCCCTGGCCAACCCCCTCATCTACAGCCTGAGAAACAGAGAGGTCAAGGAAGCCATGAGGAAAGTCATCCAAACTATGCAGCACTCACAAAAATTCGGTTGATTTGACTGATAGAGGAGTCAGCCTGTGTGGTTTAGCCAGCAAGTGAGGTAGCATCAAGGTTTCCCCTAGATCATATTAATCGCATGATCTGTTAGTCATGTGGGGATAACAGCTACATGTTTCCTCTGCTTCCGTGGTCTGACTCTCCACATTTTACAAGGAACTGACCTGGAATTCCTGTGGATGGGTTCAGCTCCTTAATATACTTTGGCTTTTCTTGACAATCTGGATTGCTAGATCTGGGAACGTATCTGGGAAGATAATGATGGTCTTCAGGTATATATATATATATATATATGTGTGTGTGTATGTGTGTGTGTGTGTGACCTTGCAAAGATCCGAAGGAGTCTAGAATTCATGGCTAGAGCGGGGTGATTTCATTTCAACACAGAATTTTTTTCAAAAATACATTTTTCAGATCACAGAAGGTATTCATGAATTCAGACTGAATTCATTTAATAGTTTTCTCTCAAAAAATGGCATTTTCTTTAAAAAAAATAAAACCGTTTCTGTCTATCATTTCAGACAGAAACATTTCAACTATTCCTTTAGAATGTTTCCTTTGGAAATCTATCTTAGTTTTAAAAAAGGTTGAAAAGGAGACACCAGTGGGCACTGAGACTGAGGTGAATGTAGGTTGCTTGAGCCCTGACATGGCCTTGAGGAATCCCCAAACTTTGTCCCCTAAAACCCACCATCCAATCCCAAGAAATATTGTTCCTATCTACTGAAACCCCCACGATGCTCTGCACCTTCCTCTCCAAATCCAAAAGCAATGAAAAAACAGAGGAGATCTGCCTACCTCACTTCTACAAACAAAATGGCACCTAAGCCTAGTGCAATGTAGCTGATGGCTGTTCTGCAACTGGTGGCCACAGATTCTGTTGAAATTAAATCTACAGACCCTACAGACCACCATGACTGAGATTCAGAGTGTGCTACAAGCTCTATCCAGATGGATAGGTGAAGCAGAACCCAGAATTTCTGAAGTGGAAGAGGATTTCAAAGAGCTGTAATATAACATTTGGGGGCCCGGGTGCAGTGAGGATCGTAAAGTTTCACCTGATCTGGCTGCCCCATCTGGGTATCAAGTGTGTATTTTTGGACTAAAAGAACAGGAGTACTTGTGGCACCTTAGAGACTAACAAATTTATTAGAGCATAAGCTTTTGTGGACTACAGCCCACTTCTTCGGATGCATATAGAGTGAAACATATATTGAGGAGATATATACACACACATACAGAGAGCATAAACAGGTGGGAGTTGTCTTACCAACTCTGAGAGGCCAATTAAATAAGAGAAAAAAAACTTTTGAAGTGATAATCAAGCTAGCCCAGTACAGACAGTTTGATAAGAAGTGTGAGAATACTTACAAGGGGAGATAGATTCAATGTTTGTAATGGCTCAGCCATTCCCAGTCCTTATTCAATCCTGAGTTGATTGTGTCTAGTTTGCATATCAATTCCAGCTCAGCAGTCTCTCGTTGGAGTCTGTAGGAATCATAATACTCAAAAACCAGTGGGAGAACACTTTAACCTGTCTGGTCATTCAATGACAGACCTGCGGGTGGCTATCTTACAACAGAAAAACTTCAAAAACAGACTCCAACCAGAGACTGCTGAGCTGGAATTGATATGCAAACTAGACACAATCAACTCAGGATTGGATAAGGACTGGGAATGGCTGAGCCATTACAAACATTGAATCTATCTCCTCTTGTAAGTATTCTCACACTTCTTATCAAACTGTCTGTACTGGGCTAGCTTGATTATCACTTCAAAAGTTTTTTTCTCTTACTTAATTGGCCTCTCAGAGTTGGTAAGACAACTCCCACCTGTTTATGCTCTCTGTAGGTGTGTATATATATCTCCTCAATATATGTTTCACTCTATATGCATCCGAAGAAGTGGGCTGTAGTCCACGAAAGCTTATGATATAATAAATTTGTTAGTCTCTAAGCTGCCACAAGTATTCTTGTTCTTTTTGCGGATACAGACTAACACGGCTGTTACTCTGAAACCTATTTTTGGACTGTTTCAACAGAGTCTCCTTTTTGACTGTATGGTACTGATGTGTATTTCTCGCTCCACTATCTTTTCTGATTTTTTTATAACCATATGAAAAGAAAAAATACATACTCAATGCTTACAAGAGAATATTGGCATTGCCTTGCTCCAGGACAGATAGCTGATAGTACTTGAAGCTTGTAAATTGAACAGAGATTGGGAAGGCCTCTCTGTTTTTAGCTCTTTTAATTCTAAAGCAAGGGGAGTTTCTATACTAATGGATTAAAAAATAGAATGTTAATATTCTGAGCATAGTGTCCTTAAGGCTGAAATTGGCAATTCTATATCATCTTTGCCAACCTCTGTGTGACAAACCAGGATGATTCCAATTTTTTTCATAATTGTTTTGCGTATAAATGACCATAAGCCACCATCCAAATATTCTAGCTGGAGAATTTAATGAAACTCTTGACCCGGGCCTTGAGAAATCTTCTCCATCTCTATATAAAAATGTGAATGCTCGCCAGGCACTTCATACATACCTGGTTGATTTGGGTTTACAGATGTTTGGAGACTGGGTAATCCAACATAGTAATCCACTAGGGTTTTTTTT
>NC_048309.1:39980642-39982423 GCF_013100865.1 Trachemys scripta elegans
TCCTGCTGTGGTCACCTAGGACAGGGGCAAGGGTACTCTCTCTGCACTGGACACTTCCCTGACCCACTGATCATTACATACAATTTAAAGCAAATACAAGTTATTTAATCAACTTTTTAAAGATGGAGGCGATCAGGTAAGTGGAAAGAAAAGTGAAGGCAGAGGGGACATTCCAGGGAGAGGGGGCCATATGAGGAGAGATTAATAAGACTGGGACTTTTCAGCTTGGAAAAGAGACAACTAAAAGTGATATGATAGAGGTCTATAAAATCATTTGTAGTGTGGAGAAAGTAAATAAGGAAGTGTTATTTACTCCTTCTCATAACACAAGAACTAGGCATCACCCAATGAAATTAATAAGCAGCAGGTTTAAAACGAACACGCAACAAACAGTCAACATATGGAACTCTTTGACAGAGGACGTTGTGAAGGCCAAGACTATAGCAGGGTTAAAAAAAGAACTAGATAAGTTCATGGCCATTCTTACATTCTTATGTTGGAGCCAACAAACCATCAGCACAGAGTGGGGAAAGTCCAGTCAAAACTGTGGAAAGTTCTCCAAATGCCCAGAGGTCCTGGCTTTTGAGGGCTTTGAGAACCCCACCCTACTTGTCCCTGAAGATGACTGAGATGACCTCACAACCTAACCCCAATTGGTTACGAATACATAGGTTTAAAGTCTCACCGCACTATACACTAGTAGAGAACCTGAGCAGTCAGCTATCAACACTTCTCTGCTTCTTTATTACACATTCAACATCATGGTGTTTGGGTTACTTGAGAGCCAGGTGGTTCTTTCCCCTCAGTAGTCTCCTCAGAGCTGCCTTCACCTCCTTGTTTTTCAGGCTGTAGATGAGGGGGTTAAACATGGGGGTTAAGATACTGTAGTGGATGGACACCAGGCCATCTAGCACCACCAAGGAGGCCGAATTGGGTCTGAAATACCTAAGCAAGCCTGTCCCGTAGCATAAACCCACCACAATGAGGTGGGAGCTGCAGATAGAGAAGCCTATACGCCTGCCTTCCACAGAGCGTATCCTCAGGATGGTGGTGAGGGTATAAATGTAGGAGCCCAGGGTAAGAGAGAACAAGACCAGACCTATCATCAGAGCAAAGCGTCTTAGAGCAGGACAGGGCCACCAGGGAGAGGAGCTCACAACTGAAATGGTTGATTGCATTAGGCCCACAGAAATGTAAGGCTGACAGACGGAGCATGTTGATGAGGGCATACAAAGATCCAATCAGCCATGCACCAGCCACCAGCTGACTGCAGATGTGTTTGCTCATTGTCCTGATATAACGCAACGGGTTGCAGATGGCAGCGTATCGGTCGTAAGCCATCACTGAGACAATGAAAACCTCACTACACCCTGACAGGAGGAGGAACACCTGGGCAAAGCAGCAGCTGACAGAAATGGTTTTCGGCTCCGATAAGAGGGTCTCCAGCATCTTAGGCACCGTTACTGAGGAGAAGCAGATATCTGAGAAGGATAAATGGGAAATGAGGAAATACATGGGGGTATCCAGGTGGGGATCAGCCCTTCTCACCAACATGATGGCCATATTGCACCCTAGGGTGGTCAGGTAAATAACTAGGAACACCAGGAAGAGGAAAGTCTGGAGCTGCAGGTCACTGGAAAGTCCCAGGAGAACAAACTCGATCACCGTTGTCTGGTTTGCCATGGACATTTATTCAGACAAAACTGTGACCTGTAAGAACAGAAAGAAATCATAGAATCATAGGACTGGAAGGGACCTCGAGAGGTCGTCTAGTCCATTCC
>NC_048309.1:39982470-40016730 GCF_013100865.1 Trachemys scripta elegans
TAGGGAGGCTGCCTGGAGCAGTGAACCATGGCCAGTGGGAGCCGCGCTCGGCTGAACCTGCAGACGCAGCAGGTAAACAAACCAGCCTGGCCCACCAGGGGCTTTTCCTAAACAAGTGGTGTCCCAAGTTTGAGAAACACTGGTCTAGACCATCCCTGACAGGTGTTTGTCTAACCTGCTCTTAAACATCTTCCATGATGGAGATTCCACAACCTCCCTAGGCAATTTATTCCAGTGCTTAACCACCCTGACAGTTTTTCCTAATGTCCACCCTAAACCTCACTTGCTGCAATTTAAGCCTATTGCTTCTTGTCCTATCCTCAGAGGTTAAGAAGAACAATTCTTCTCCCTCCTCCTTGTAGAAACTTTTTATGTACTTGAAAACCGTTATCATGTCCCCTCTCAGTCTCCTCTTTTCCAGACTAAACAAACCTGATTTTTTCAATCTTCCCTCTTAGGTCATGTTTTTTAGACCTTTAATCATTTTGTTGCTTTTCTCTGGACTTTCTCCAATTTGTCCACATCTTTCCTGAAATGTGGCACCCAGAACTGGACACAATACTCCCATTAAGGCCTAATCAGCATAGAGTAGAGCAGGAGAATTACTTCTCATGTCTGCTTACAACACTCCTGCTAATACATTCCAGAATGATATTTGCTTTTTTTGCAATAGTGTTATACTGTAGACTCATATTTAGCTTGTGAATCATTGGGAAGCACTTTTCAATACCAACACCCTCTTCTCCAAACTTCTACCTCCCCAAGCCTGCAGCATTTCCCTGTGGCAATATTGCCAAAGGGATTTAGACACCTAAAGATGCAGATGGGTACCTTGGGCCACATTTTGAAAGCTCCTAGTGGGAGTTCAATGGGAAGTAGGCAACTAGACACTTTTGAAAATCCAATTAAGTGGCTGGACACCTCTAAAAATGAGGCCCCCAGCTCCCATTGAAATCAAAGGCTCCTGTCCTGCAGGGTGATGCCCTGGGCGTTGCTACCTGATCATTTGACCTCAGGGTCACAGCACTGCTCGCTAAACATTTGGCCTGCCCACTGCTGGGCCGTGAAGATGGAGGGGCAGCTGGGCTAAACCTGAACGGTGCTGTGAAAAAATGATAAAAGGTGGAAAGAATTTCATGCAGCTCTACCTATCTGTGTCTTTAGACACATCTCTGTCTATATACCTTTGAAAATCTGGTGCTTGGTGTACGAAAGTCCCTGCATGGGGCATGACTAGGAATGGAACCCATGACCTCTGGATATAAAACCATGGGCTGCTAACTCTTTAGCTCTAGAAGCAGATGTATGGGACATAGGCTAAAGTGGACAACCTCTGTCCAGTCATACAGTCATAGATGATTAGGGTTGGAAGAGACTTCAGGAAGTCATCTAGTCCAACGCACTGCTCAAAGCAGGACCAACACTAACTAAATCATCCCAGCCAGGGCTTTGGAAAGCTGAGCCTTAAAAATGTCCAAGGATGGAGATTCCACCACCTTCCTAGATAACCCATTCCAGTGCTTCACCACCCTCCTAGTGAAATAGTGTTTCCTAATATCCAATCTAGACCTCCCCCACTTGAGACCATTGCTTCTTGTTGTGTCATTTGCCACTACTGAGAACAGCCGAGCTCCATCTTCTTTGGAACACCCCTTCAGGTAGTTGCAGGCTGCTATCAAATCCTCCCCCTTCACTCTTCTCTTCTGCAGACTAAATAATCCCAGTTCCCTCAGCCTCTTCTCATAAATCATGTGCCCCAGGCCCCTAATAATTTTTGTTGCCCTCCACTGGACTCTCTCCAATTTGTCCACATCCCTTCTGTAGCAGGGGGCCCAAAACTGGACGCAATACTCCAGCTGTGGCCTCACCAATGTGAAATAGAGGGGAATAATCACTTCCCTCCATCTGCTGGCAATGCCCCTACTTATACAGCCCAAAAAGCCGTTAGCCTTCTTGGCAACAAGGGCACACTGCTGACTCATATCCAGCTTCTCGCCTACTGTAATTCCCAGGTCCTTTTCTGCAGAACTGCTGCTTAGCCATTCGGTCCCCAGCCTGTAGCAGTGCATGGGATTCTTCCATCCTAAGTGCAGGTCTCTGCACTTGTCCTTGTTGAACCTCATCAGATTTCTTTTATACCAATCCTCCAATTTGTCTAGGTCACTCTAGACCCTATCCTTACCCTCCAGTGTATCTACCTCTCCGCATAGCTTAGTATCATCCTTGAACTTGCTAAGGATGCAATCCATCCCATCATCCAGATAATTAATGAAGATGTTGAACAAAACTGGCCACTAGAAAGTGCCAGTCACCTTATTATACTGTGCCTTACGGCAAGATGGAGATATGCTATTATGAAAGAGTCAAGGCAACAAGAAGATACTGTCATGGCAAGGGTGTTTCAGCTCTGAGAAATGACTGAAAAATTCCATCATGGGCTATGAAAGCCAAGTTAGTTTCCTTCCGGCTCATACATCATCACCCGTGATACTATTTCTGTGTTTGGAAATTCATAGCCATTCTGCTGCTGATGCGATCCCCCTCCACGTCTGGCCTGCAAGGCTTCTTCGCTGGGGGTGTCTTTCTGTGCTGGGCCTGCTGCCCAGGGTCCCCCTCACTCTCCCCAGCTGCTCACTGCAGCTGGCTCTGGATGGCTCCAGCCCCAGCTCCAGCCCAAGCTCCACTCTGTCTCAGCTCCAGCTCCACTCTGCCTCAGTACGGCTGCTGTTGCTGCTCTGCCTCCAGCTCCCTGGGCTCCTTCTCTGGCCCCCCTGGCTCTGGTTGCTGCAGCTCTGCTCCCAGCACAGGGTCTGCTCTGTGGGCTCCTTCTGTAACTCTGCTCCCAGCTCTGACCTACTCCCTGGGCTGCTTTTCTGGCCCCTCTGGTTGACATGGCTCTGTTCCCCCGCACAGCTCGGGCCCCCTGCTCTCTCCTTAGCTTGACCTCACTCTGTCTGAGACAAGCATTTCCAGCTCACACAGAGGACAGGACCCCTTGGTCTCCTGAGTCCCTGATTAGCCTGCCCGCCCTGTCATTCAGGCTGACCTGGAGCTTTGGCCTCTCCCCATTGCCCATGGGGACTGTCAGTCTCAGGGTCCTGATTTCTCATTGACCCCTCCCCTTTCCTTTAGTACTGGGAGCTTGTCAACCAAAACACCCCACTGAGTTTTAGTAAGGGGGCAACAGTCCCCTTACACATACATACCCATCTCTCTGTCTAGCTAGCTATCCGCAACACTGGTCCAGTAATGCTGGAACAGTTTTTGTACTGGGGGTGCTGAGCTGCACCCCTCTTACCCTGTCCATGCCCCTCACCGGCCCTTAGAGCTGGGGCTGGGAGCAGGGTAAGGCAGAGGAGGCTGGGGCCACAGCTAGGGGCGGGTGCGGAGCCCCAAGCGTGGGGTTGGCAGCCGGGCAGGACCCCTGGGGCTGGTAGCGGAGCCCCAAAACGTGGGGCCAGTGGTTGGGACCCCACATGTGGGCCAATGGCCAGGACCCTGGGGCTGGCAGCCGAGCCTCCGGGGCCAACAGTGGAGCCCCTGGGGCCGGCAGCTGAGCTGGATCACGGGCCGCAGCGGACCCCCGGGCAGCAGCGAGGCCGGTGACTGGGATCCCGTGCAGCAGGGGCCAGTGGCCAGGACCCAGGGCACAGGGCCGGCGGCCGGGATGCCAGGCACAAAACCTGAGGGTGCTGCAGTACCCCCCGGACCCTTACTTCCCACACCTATGCACTGGTCTGCGGAATGGAAGCACAAGGAATCCCAGTATTAATCTGCCAAGTTGAAAATTGTCCACTTATCCCATTCTTTGTTTCTTGCCTCTTAAGGTACTTTTGATCCATGACAGAATTGTACCCTTCACACCATGATGACTTAGTCTCCTTCAAATTAAATATAATGTGCATTAGCCGCCATCTTCATAAAGAAAAAATCCACAAAACAAAATTAATATGTCCCCTAAAAGTGATATCAGTATATAATCCAAAATTTCTATTTATTTCTTATTTTGTAAAGTACCAATATTCACATAATGTAGGATTCCCTCTCTACTTCTTCCCTTTTGTAAGATTGCAATTTATTTTAAATGTTACAACAATAGAAAGAACATAAGAACGGCCATACTGAGTCAGACCAAAGGTCCATCTAGGCCAATATCCTGTCTTATGTTAGTGGCCAATGCCAGGGGCCCCAGAAGGAATGAACAGAACAGGTAATCACCCAAGTGAACCATTGCCTGTCACCCATTCCCAGCTTCTGGCAAACAGAGGCTAGGGACACCATTTATAAGACATTTTCCATGCTAGTTTATGCTCCCAATACTTCTGTTAGTCTTAAAGGTGCCACAGGACCCTCTGTTGCTTTTACAGATTCAGACTAAGATGGCTACCCCTCTGATATATTACAGTGTGTGTGTGTGTTGATCATCTAGTCCAACACCCTACTCAAAGCAGGACCAACCCCAACTAAATCATCCCAGCCAGGGCTTTGTCAAGCTGGGCCTTAAAAACCTCCATGGATAGAAATTCCATCCCCTCCCTAGGTAACTCGTTCCAGTGCTTCACCATCCTCCTACTGAAACAGTTTTTCCTAACATCCAACCTAGACCTCCAAGCTGCTACTCTGCTGGTTCAGAATGTAATGACCAATACTTATTTATTTATTTATAAATTAATTTTGTAGTAGTGGTCATAAATTTGAGTTTAACTTCATGTACCAAAAGATGGCTATCCAAAGTTTGTAAACCTTTGAAAAACCTTAAAACACACACAAAAAAATAATTCACATAAAAATGCCATTCCTCTTCAGTTTGTTTTTAATACGTAGTTTTCTGTATTTCGTAACAATTTGAAAAATTCATAAAACAGAGATTTTTATTTTAGTTTGGCATACTCCTGTTTTGAAATTCAGTGCTATGGATGGGGAATTGTGAGTCAGTTATCCTGTATTTTTTTTAATTAATTGTATTTTTTTAGGTGCACCCCTAAAAATCAACATTTCAAATTAAATCTAAAAATTTTTACGCTCCACTAAATATGTGGGCTGTAAATTTCTGCAATAGTGATAGGGCCAGATTTTCAAAAAAGCTCAGGGCCAGATTTTTAAAGGTATTTAGTCAGCTAAAGATGTAGATAAATGTCTAACTCCTATTGATTTCAATGGGTGTTAGGTGCTTTATTGCTCTTTGAAAATCCCTCTATGTGTCTAAGTAACTTTTAAAATATGGCCATTGGCCCTTAGCTCCCACTTAGGCATCTACACGAAGTGATCAAATTTTCAAAAGTGTTTAACCTCCAGCAGGTCCCCTCTCCTGCCCCTTCTTAGCAACAGGAGATGCTGGAATCTGTTTCTCGGCCTTGGAGAATCTAGACAAATCATTTAGATAACTACATGGGATCTGGGCTCATTTGAGCACCTGACCAGCAGTGATCTTCAGATTGGAACCGGCCAGAAATGTTTTCATGAAAGATTTTTTCATTAGAAAATAGCAATGCATCAAAACCAGAATGTTTTGCTGGAAATAGTTGGTTTCAATGAATTGCCCAACTAAAATAATTCTGGAGGAAAATGAAAAACAAATAAAGATTTTTTTGTTTAGAAATTTAAGCAAATTATACTAAAATATAAAATTAAAACAGTCAAAAACGGAAATGACACGTATTGAAATTATCGAAATGAAACATTTTGATGGACCTGAACAGCAGTTCAGGGGGATTTTCAGTCTGTGAACATTTATGAGATTTTGACTTTTCATCCTGATTTGGAACGGGAAAACATTTTGAAATCTCAAAAAATTTCACAGTATAGGAAAACTGTTTCCCACTCAGCTCTGCTTCAGGTGTAAGTCATGAGCCCTACTGGCTTCAACTAGAAACAGGGGTGCTCAGAATCCACACAAAAAAAGGCTTTGAAGTGGCTCAGGTTTGTCATTGACTTATCTAAATTCAAGTCTAAGTCCCCCTCTCTAGCCATTGGAACAAAGATCCTTGTTTGAAGGTTCACTGGCAGTACATTTTTCTCCTTTTCATCTTGTGAATATGAAACTAACGTCTATACGTGTTTACAGCAGCAGGTTCCTATTGTCCCACAATCTGCCAAAGAAACTGACAGAAGCAAATCTGAGCTCTGATTTCTCCTCTTGCTGATGGTGTAATCCCTACAAGTGGTTGGAAAATTTCTGATAGAACGTTTCTCCATTGGAAAATTTTGTTTTATCAAAATCTAAATGTTTTGTTGGAATGCCGTTAATTTCCACATCACTGTGTTTCAGAAAAGAAAGAAACAAGATATGCAGAATTATAGAATATCAGGCTTGGAAGGAACATCAGGAAGTCATCTAGTCCAACCCCCTGCTTGAAGCAGGACCAGTCCTGAACTCTTTTTTTTTTTTTTTTTTTTTGCCTCAGAACTGTAAATGGCCTTCTCAAGGATTAAACTCCCAACCATGGGTTTAGCAGGCCAACACTCAAACCACTGAGCTATGCCTGCCCCATGTAGATGATGTTTTGATATTATTGGAACAAAAGGTTGTTATTTTTTATTTTGAAACAACTTTACAGTTCATAGAATCATAGAATATCAGGGTTGGAAGGGACCTTAGGAGGTCATCTAGTCCAACCCCCTGCTCAAAGCAGGACCAATCCCCAACTAAGTTAAAACCAGAAACAAAATCTTTGGATTTAATCGGATTGAAATGTTTTCACTGATCCAAAATGAAAGGTTCTTTTTCAGAATTTCATTTCAAGGGAAATTTAAAAAAAAATGTTTCCATCCTAAACAAATTTTGAAATGTTGAAATTTCCCATGGAGTGGGAATTTCTAGTTTCAACCTCTAATAGCCCCCCTGGCTTTGATTGATGAATTTCTGATTCACACCAGGGCAAGTGAGAGGACAGTCAGATCTGGACATTTGGATGCATTTAAAAAAATAAACCTTATATTTTCAAAGATGAAAATCTGCAAGCAGGTGTCTGGGGAATATTTTCCTGGTTAAAACCTCGATTATTTCACAGTCATTTAGCAATCCAAAATGTGGATCTCTTTGTGTTTAGCTCCTGAAACACCTGGCAGCTTCCAGGATTCTACTGTCAGGTACAGCTCTGAGTCCCTGGGATAATCTAATGATCAATTAGGCCCTGGGTCTGCAGTGGGGTCTGGTACCATGGAACCTTGCAATCATGCAGAACTGTATTCATTGTGTCTCTGCCCAAGGGCAGGGGTCCTTGTTAGGGGATCTGCTGAGAGGACTGGGGTCTGCCACTCCTGGAAACAATGGAGCAGGTAACACTGGAGGGCTGTGCGTGCTAAAGCAGGAGAATTCCCTCTTCAGCTCTCATGGGAAAGCAGACCCACAGTAAGGGGTTCAGGGTAGGCAGGCTGGGAAGAAGGGGTTCAGAGGAACTGAATGAATCACTGTGCCATGGAATGAAGGGATCAGGGAACCTATGACTGATGGACAGAAAAAGGAAAGAGAAAAACAGCCTTGCTGATTATAAGAGGGAAAAGAGCTGCGGGAACCCTGAATAAATAGACAGAACAATGCTTTAGCCCACATCCTCAGCTGATGTGAATAGTCCTATTAACTGTACCAGCTGGGGATCTGGTCCCAGTGGAGCTGTGCCTGATTCACACCCGCTGGGGATCTGAACAGTTGACTGCTATGGCTGATTTACCCAGCTGGGGATCTGGCCCATTATTCCCACGTGTGCAAATTTTTCTCCATATCGCTGGATGATCTGATTTGTGTTTCAGTTTCTTGGTTCCAAACACTGACATTATTCAGTTAGGGCCAGATATTTAAAAGGAGTTAGGTGCCTAGTGGTATTTTCAAATGCATCCAGGTGTCTGACACTCAATGGGTTTTAGGTGCCTAGATGTTTTGAAAATCCTACTAGATGCCTAAATAACTTTAAAAATCTGACCCTTGGTGCATTTCTGGTCAGTTTTTTCTCTGCCGCGAACATACTGTCATCACTTACACTAGTGCAGAGGGAGTGGGAAATGCTGCTGGATCCCAATACAGGCACTCTGAGATGGGTTTAATGTGCACATATGGCATCAAACCACACAGAATCAGGTACCACCTCTTCAAAAGGAAAACAACAGGTAGACCAGGTGTAAAACAGAATGAAACTCACTTGCAATCCATGTGCCCATTGCACATAAAGTGCAGCGTATCCCTCCCTCCTGTCTGGGTCACAAATGCAAGAATAAATATATGAAATCTTCCATCTCCTAATTAATCCACAAAAAAAGGTAACTGACAGAAAGCAGGATGAAGTGTGTCTCTGATTCCTTTGGGAGCCAATCCCTGATGTTACCCCGGCTTAACAACCCAATACTCATTATAGGTCAGAAATTTATTAACATTTTACTTTCCACACAGCTGACACCACTACATAAAGTTCAACAAGTCATCTGAGTTTACATGATTTTATTTATTGATGTATGTTTAAATGATGTGACTTTAGCTGCATTATAGGTCTGGCAATAGCAACACTGGTAGTAGGCTGTTTAACACTTCCCACTCCAACTCCTGTTTGCAATTGCTTAGAAATGTGCCAAAATTCTCCTAGTTTGCCTCTGCTTTGGCTCCATTTTTCAGCTGTTTCCAAGAAGCAGGGTGGTGACAAATGGGTGGAAATTTGCCGCCTTTGACAATGACCAGGGACCAACATTTGAACAGCTCTAATACTTCAAAGGATTCAAATAGGAAATTGTAATGTGAGGTGGTCTAGAACTCAAAGGTGGCCAGAAAAGTGTGTCTTGATTTGGCTGAGTTCTAAGCAATGGAAAATCACCGTTTATAATAGCTCAACCGATTTCATTCAACATTTGTCACTTACTGTCCTTAACATTCCAGCTGGGGTTTGTCAGAGGAAGCTAGGAGAGTAAAATACGCTCGATGCTTTGAAAATATCAACTCCCAACCATGCTCCTAGGCCAGTGATACCCAAACTGTGGGGCATGTGTGGAGGAATGTTTGGGGGTTGTGGTGGTGCCCAGGCCAGCCCCATGAGAGGTGGGGAGGGAGCAGCCCCCAACTCTGCTACGGCCCTACCTCCAACTGTGGCCCTGGCTCCTGACCCTGTGCCCGGCTCCGCCCCCTACCTTGGACCCAAACCGCAGCCCCACCCTGGCCATGGCCCCAGTTGCCAGCCCTTACCACGACCCAGCCATGGCTCCACTTCCACACCCATCCAAATCCCCATCCCTGGCCCCAGACCTGCCCCCACCTGCAGTCCCAGCCTCAGCCCTATCACCCCTATCCACGCTCCACCCCCCCAGGAGTTACAGCCCTTGCTCCTGGGGGGGGGGGTGTGTCTGGACAGGAGTCAGGGGAAAAGTCCCCTGAAAAGTTTGGGGACCTCTGACCTTCCTGCATTGTTCTGAAGTAGACACATGGTAATCTGTTTTGTCTTCTGGGTACAGTTCTATCCTTTCCCTCACCAGATTACTCTCTGGCCTAGGGGAAGGTGCACTGGATTGGGAGCCAGGAGGCTATTCTCACTCCTCTGAATGACTGCTATTAGGAAATCTGTGCGCTCCAAACCCCTTATTAGTGAGCAAGACCTCAGACCTCTGTCCCAGAAGAGCGACAAGTATCAGCCATTCCATTTCACAGGTGACATTTTACGGAAGTGAATGGAACCACACTGATTTACAGCATGTGGCGATCTGCTCCAGAGGACCCCAGAATGGACAGTGACTGGTATGGAGATCTGTAGTGGATGGAGATGAGGAGACCTTGCTAGAGCTGACTGAAAATTTCCCGACAGACCTGACGTGTTCCCTGGGAACAGGTGAATTCTGTAACAGCATTTGATGTAACCAGCCCGGGAAGCAGACCGGCTAACCTGCCCACCATTCAGCCAGCCTAGCAATTGGAAGGCCAGTTGCCAGGTGACCAGGACTGCACAGGTCCCAGGCAGCCTGCTGGTCACTCAGCGTTACTGGCTCCGCTGCAGCCCACTTGCTGGGCAGACATTCCCCAACTCCCTGGGCAGCCGTCACCTCAACTCCTTGAACAACCAACACCTCAGCAGCTAGCTCACTGGACAGGCAGCTTCCCATCTCCCTGGGAAGCCCAGAAAGTCAAGCGGCCCCATGAGCCTGTGAACAATTTTCAAGGTTTCACTTTTTGTCCCCGGGTTGTCAACTTGGGATGAAAATTTGTTCCAACACCCATAGGAAGGAAATTCTGTTTTCCAGGCAGCTCTATGTCCCGCCCTAGTTCATTGCAGAAGCTGGAAAGTGTGTAGCTAATGGTGCACAGGCCTAACGGAAGAGAAGGGATGATCTAGTGGCCTCAGGCCAAGAAAAATTGGCTTCTAGTCCTGGTTCTGTTACAGATTTCTGAAGCAATGTTTTGAGAGTCACTTCCGTCAGGACTTTTGTGATCAGCCACCAACTTGATAGGTCTGCAGCATGATTTTCAGAAGTGTTGAGTGCTCACAACAGCAGCAGAGGTCACTGGGAGAGCCCAGTCCACCTCAGAAATCATGCCCAAGGAGTCTCAATTCAGCTACTAAGGCGACCAAAACCAATAAGGACTTTGGCCAATTGTGCCCCCAGCAGTGTGTTTATTAGACAAGTCACATTTTCTGAGGACTAGAGGTCACTGGGAATTTTTCAATGAAAGATTTTTTTTTTCCAGTGGAAAATTTCAATTTGTCGAAATGGAAATTCTGGAGGGGAAGTTTTGGTTTTGATGAATGTTTCATTGGTCTACAATGGGATCTGAATGAAAAAAGAGAGCCCACTCCAAGAGCAGACTGGGATAGGACACTAACCTGGGGAGTATAGAGTCAGTCTACCAATCATGCTGGTGGGAGTTTTCCACTTTGTATAAATAATTCCATATTTAAAGCTCTACAGCTTGGTGCTTCAGAGGATGTGGGTGAGCTGAGTTTGATTCCCTGCTCTCCCTGTTTTGAAGCAGGAAACCTACAGCTGAGCCCCCACTGACTTTGGGGGAAGTGTGGCCTTGGGGCAGAGAGTGCTTGGGGACACAGCCTGGGTTAGGGGAGGATTAGCCTCCCCTGGCCTATTATACCCGCCAACTATGACCCTAATGACCAGGCTATTCTGGGGTGGGTGGGTATTGCTCTTGTTCTTTGTGAAAAATTTTAGTAGACCTTAGATTCATCCTGAGGCAGAAAAGGCTGGGAAATCTGTTTCCCACTCAGCGCTAGCAAGGAACCATTTTGTGCCACATATTTCTCTTCAGGGCGGTTTGGATATCGCTGTTCCTCAGGCTGTAGATAAAAGGGTTCAACATGGCAGGCAAAACAGTGTAAAACAGGGAGAGAAGTTTACCACCATCTGGAAATCCACTGGACCTGGGTCGTAAATAAAGGAGGATGCCAGAACCATAGAATAAAGCCACAACGATGAGGTGGGAGGAGCAGGTGGAGAAGGTTTTCCTCTTGCCCTCAGCTGATGGCATCATAAGGATGGTGGCGATAATCCGGATATAGGACAACAGGATCAGGGCAAAAGGCACCATTCCAAAGAAAGTGACCATGATGTAAGTCAATGTTTCATTCATGGAGGTGTCAGCACAGGCCAGCAACAGCAGAGGGGCCGGGTCACAGAAGAAATGGTTGATCTCTTTGGAGCTACAGAAGGGTAAGGTGAACACCAAACCGGTCTGCACTACCTGAGCCGGGATGCCAATTGTCCAGGAAGTGGCTGCCAGCAGGACACACACCTTCTTGTTCATAATCATGGGATAACACAGGGGGTTGCATATTGCCACGTAGCGATCATACGCCATCGTGGCCAGAAAGGAAGACTCCGTGCTCCCAAAGCAAAGGAAGAAGCACATTTGCATGGCACAGCCAGCAAAGGAGATGCGTTTGTCCCCTGAGATGAGGCTCACCAGCATTTTGGGGACAGTGACCGACGTGTAACCGACCTCTAAGGCAGACAAATTAGAGAGGAAAAAGTACATGGAGGTGTGAAGGGTGGGATCCACCAAAGTTACAAGGATAATGAGGAGGTTTCCCACCACAGTGACCAGATAAATGGCTAACAGTACCACAAAGAGTAAAACCTGCCTCTCTGGAGAGGTAGAAAATCCCAGGAGAAGAAACTCAGTCACCACTGTTCGATTCAAGTTCATCATTACTTCATAAGTGTTCAACTGGAAGACAAACAGAAACAGGTATTACGTGGTGTATCCACCATCTCCAGGTCTTCTATCAACCAAGATTGGATGCCTTTCTTCAAAGGTCTGTGGCTCTAGGGAAGCCCAACAGCCACACAGCCCTGAAAATGGGGTTCCATTCCCTTCCGCAGAAAATATCAAAAATGGTTTTAATATGTAATGAAACCCAATTTCAAAATATTGAAATATTTCATGAAACAGAATCACTTTTCTCTCTCAACTCGACTCATAACTAGAGCTGGCCAAAGTATTTATTCTGAATTGCAGTCATTATGAGTGGGCTTGAATGAAGAGGAAATAAAGGACTATGCATCAGATTCTACCCCTCGGGTCAATAATACCTTAGTCACCAATGAGTGCCACTGATTTCAAAAGAGAGATTCTGTTACCCTTTCTCTCAGGCTGGGATTTTCAAAGGAACCTAAGAGATTTATGCTTCTTAATTTCAATGAGATTTGGGCACCTCATTCCTTTATGCACTTGAAAATTCCAGACTCACTGCTGATTTCAATATGACCATTCAAGCAGTGAGGTACTAACTCAATATGTATAAGAATGTTGACCTGTGCGACCAACATTACTTGAGACAAAAATCCAATTCACTTGGATCATGATTTTCTTGAGTCTAATGCTGGAATATCATAAATATTTCACACAGAATGTATTCACACTCCATTCCTCAGGCCCTGATTTTATAATCAGATTCATGTGAATTAACCTGTAACCCATGTGTAGAGAACTGAAATCAATGTTTTCTCCCTTTCCCCTGTATTTTAGCTGACTTCTTTATTTAGATTAAAAGTTCTTTGGAACACAGACTTCCTTTTATTCTATGTTTATCCAGTACCTAGCCCTATATGGCCCATTCTTGGTTGGCCCCTAGGGAGTAGCATAATAAACATGGTAACTACTACTAACAAGAATGTTACTCTGCATGGGAATAAGGGAACATCTGCATGAATCTTGTTTCAGAAGCAGGATTATAGCTTCAGATGCTTTGATTGATGGAAATCATCATGAAACAAATGACCAGTTAATAATAATTGTCACAGTTCAGGGCTAGCAGCACCTCTGACCTTTTTCAGCATCTCCCTGAATGCACCGTGTTATAGGGTACATCTACACTACCCGCCACATTGGCGGGTAGCGATCTATCTATCAGAGATCGATTTATCGCATGTAGTGTATATGCGAAAAATCAATCCCCAATCGCTCTCCCGTAGACTGCTGAACTCCGGCTCGGCGAGAAGCAGAAGCAAAGTCGATGGGGGAGTGGCGGTCGTCGATCCCGCACTGCGAGGATGCGAAGTAAGTGATTCTAAATTGATCTAAGATATGTCGACTTCAGCTACGCTATTCTTGTAGCGGAAGTTGCGTATCTTAGATCGATCCCCCTTCCCCTTCCCCCCCTCCCCCAGTGTAGACCAGGCCCTAGTGACAGGCATCTTGCCTTCACCTCTCTGGAGTGGAATCCTACAGTTCTCCCACTGTCAGACAAGGCTACAGCCCGTTGGGTACCAACTGTGTTTACTCCACAGGCCCAGCCAGATTTGGCTGCCCTGCAAGCTTCTCTTTGGGATCCGGGACTAGTGGTGAATCCAGTGACCACAAAACAGTCTTTTCAAAACAAAGTATTGTTTAATCTCAGCAGCAGAAATCAAAGCATAATGATTAAACAACAGAAGGCCTACATGCACCTGTCTCACTTAAAGCTTATTCAAATACCCATGGTTCTAGGACTGGGGTTCAGACTGCTTTCCCCTTCTCCCTGTGTCTGTCTCTGCCAAGCTCCGAGGTTCTGGTTTTCATCGACTGCAAAGTTGTTTGATTCAGTTATCCACTTGAATCTGTCCCTCCACCCCCATATCAAGCTGGAGGTTCAGACTCAGTCACAGGTAAACGTCAAAGGAATTGACACCTAAATTGTCCTGATAAGTATTGGTGAATGGTGCAATCTGAAAATTATACTTTTCTTCCTGCCTACCTGCTGTCCACTTGCGTGAGAGTTAACCTCTTTGTAACAATATAGCAACCAACACCAATACAAGCAAATAAATAGATGAACGAAGAATATTCATAAAATAATATAGACATCTTCCATGTCCCTCACAATGATAATAACTTTATTTACCACCAAAAACTTTGGCAAATATCAACAATGAAAAATCTTACCTTTATATATAAAAGGAATGAAAAAAAACCAAGCTTTTATTGAATTGATAGCAATAGATTAACAATTACAGCAATCAAACACATAGAGTTTGCCCATTTGTTTAATTTAATGATTAACTAGACAGCTAGTCATTATGTCTTAGGGAATTTTCTTTTTCATGTTTTTTCGCCACATTTTTTGTATTGATAATAAAAAATAAACAAATATTATAATTTTCATCCTTTTAAATAATTTTACAATAATTATCCAAAACACGGCAGCTTATAATAGGAATTCATAGATTCATAGATTCTAGGACTGGAAGGGACCTCAAGAGGTCATCGAGTCCAGTCCCTGCCCTCATGGCAGGACCAAATACTGTCTAGACCATCCCTGAAAGACATTTATCTAACCTACCCTTAAATATCTCCAGAGATGGAGATTCCACAATCTCCCTAGGCAATTTATTCCAGTGTTTAACCACCCTGACAGTTAGGAACTTTTTCCTAATGTCCAACCTAAACCTCCCTTGTTGCAGTTTAAGCCCATTGCTTCTTGTTCTATCCTTAGAAGCTAAGATGAACAAGTTTTCTCCCTCCTTCTTATGACACCCTTTTAGATACCTGAAAACTGCTATCATGTCCCCTCTCAGTCTTCTCTTTTCCAAACTAAACAACCCAATTTTTTCAGCCTTCCTTCATAGGTCATGTTCTCTAAACCAGTGTTTCCCAAACTTGGGACGCTGCTTGTTCAGGAAAAGCCACTGGCGGGCCGGGCTGGTTTGTTTACCTGCCGCGTCTGCAGTTTCGGCACATCACGGCTCCCATTGGCCGTGGTTCGCCGCTCCAGGCAGCCGTGAACCATGGCCAGTGGGAGCCACGATCAGCTGAACCTGCAGACGCGGTAAACAAACGGGCCCGGCCCACCAGGGGATTTCCCTGAACAAGCGGTGTCCCAAGTTTGGGAAACACTGCTCTAGACCTTTAATCATTCTTGTTGCTCTTCTCTGGACCCTCTCCAATTTCTCCACATCTTTCTTGAAATACGGTGCCCAGAACTGGACACAATACTCCAGCTGAGGCCTAACCAGAGCAGAGTAGAGCAGAAGAATGACTTCTCGTGTCTTGCTCACAACACACCTGTTAATACATCCCAGAATCATGTTTGCTTTTTTTGCAACAGCATCACACTGTTGACTCATATTTAGCTTGTGGTCCACTATAACCCCTAGATCCCTTTCTGCTGTACTCCTTCCTAGACAGTCTCTTCCCATTCCATATGTGTGGAACTGATTGTTCCTTCCTAAGTGGAGCACTTTGCATTTGTCTTTATTAAACTTCATCCTGTTTATTTCAGACCATTTCTCCAATTTGTCCAGATCATTTTGAATTATAACCCTTGTGTCGTTGCAGTCTATATGGTTTTATAAAAATATGCTAATGAGTGAATATAATGTAACTGGAATATGCTTCATGCAAAAGCTCTCTTGTAAGGTATCATTACAAAGCTTATAATCTACTGAGTGTGATCATCCTATTTATATAAAGGTAACACTATCTGAAACTAGAAATATAAAATATAACTCTGAGGGTCTATTGTAATTATGCAAAGTGTGGGCCATTAATGGTGGTTTGGAATCTTGATGACTCCCATTATCCAGGACAATTGACTGAATGGCTCTGTTGCAGGCAGGTCCTCCTGTGAGTCAGATTGGGAGGAATGAAGGCTTGGGGTCTTACAGTGACATGTGATCATGTCACCTGAACTGAAATCCATCTTTAACCTGGTGCTTTTCCAGTAAGGAAGGGTAGGAACCCAAAAAAAACCCAAAAAATTCCCACCTTATGCAAAAAATATATAAGGGGTGAAACAAAAAAAATGGAAGGGAACCATCATGAAGAATCCCCTAGCTACCACCTGAGCTGGAACAAGAGCTGTACCAGGAGAAAGAATTGTGCCCAGGCCTGGAAGGTGTCTAGTCTGAGAAAAAATCTTACTAAATCATCTCTAAGGGTGAGATTATCTGTATTTAGGTTCATTAGACATAGATTTGCGCATTTTATTTTATTTTGCTTGGTAACTTACTTTGTCCTGTCTGTTACTACTTGAAACCACTTAAATCTTACTTTCTGTATTTAATAAAATCGCTTTTTACTTATTATTTAACCCATAGTATGTATTAATACCTGGGGGAGCAAACAGCCGTGCATATCTCTCTATCAGTGTTATAGAGGGCAAACAATTTATGAGTTTACCCTGCATAAGCTTTATACAGGGTAAAACAAATTTATTTGGGTTTAGACCCCATTGAAAGTTGGACACCTAAGATATAGAGACAAGCACACTTCTGTTAGCTGATTTCAGGTAAACCTGCAGCTTTGGGGCAAGTAATTCAGACCCTGGGTCTTTGTTGGAGCAGACAAAAGTGTCTGGCTCAGCAAGGCAGGGTGCTAAAGTCCTAAGCTGGCAGGAAAAGCAGGGGTAAAAGTAGTCTGGGCACATCAGGTGGCAGCTTCCAGGGGGTTTCTGTAATCTAACCCGTCACAACCCTATCCTCCAAAGCAGTTGCAATCCTTCCCAGTTTGGTATCATCTGCAAACTTAATAAGCATACTTTCTAAGCCAATATCTAAGTCGTTGATGAAAATATTGAACAGAGCCAGTCCCAAAACAGACCCCTGCAGAACCCCACTTGTTATACCTTTCCAGCAGGATTGGGAACCATTTATAACTACTCTCTGAGTATGGTGATCCAGCCAGTTATGCACCCATCTTATAGTAGCCCCATCTAAGTTGTATTTGCCTAGTTTATTGATAAGAAACCGTATCAAATGCCTTACTAAAGTCTAGGTATATCACATCCACCGCTTCTCCCTTATCCACAAGACTCATTATCCTATCAAAGAAAGCTATCAGATTGGTCTGACATGATTTGTTCTTTACAAATCTATGCTGGCTATTCCCTATCACCTTACTACCTTCCAAGTGTTTGCAGATGATTTCCTTAATTACTTGCTCTATTTTCTTCCCTGGCGCATAAGTTAAACTAATTGGTCTGTAGTTTCCTGGGTTGTTTTTATTTCCCTTTTTATAGATGGGCACTATATTTGCCCCTTTCCAGTCTTCTGGAATCTCTCCTGTCTCCAATGATTTTCCAAAGATAATAGCTAGAGGCTCAGATACCTTCTCTATTAGCTCCTTGAGTATTCTAGGATACATTTCATCAGGCCCTGGTGACTTGCAGGCATCTAACTTTTCTAAGTGATTTTTAACTTTTTTTTATTTTATTTTATCTTCTAAACCTACCCCCTTCCCATTAGCATTCACTATGTTAGGCATTCCTTCAGACTTCTCGGTGAAGACCGAAACAAAGAAGTCATTAAGCATCTCTGCCATTTCCAAGTTTCCTGTTACTGTTTCTCCCTCCTCACTGAGCAGTGGGCTTACCCTGTCCTTGGTCTTGCTCTTGCTTCTAATGTATTGATAAAAAGTCTTCATGTTTCCCTTTATTCCTGTAGCTAGTTTGAGCTCATTTGATGATACTGAAATACTTTTGGCTACTGCTATTAACAAAGTATTTAACCCTGATTCCTAATACTGTATCTTTAGCTTTCCATTCCTCCTTTTCACCTTTCCCATGTTATTGATGCTTATATATATATCATGACCACAGCAGTCTCTGGAATCTCCGTTGGGGAGGAGACCTCTGTTGACTAGAGCTGGGTGAAAGTTTTCCATAAAAAAAGGATGATTCAATTAAATAAAAAAGAGACTGTACCAATGTTGTTGTATTTTGACTGAAAATTATCAAAATGTTTATTATAATATAATATAATATAATATAATATAATATAATATAATATAATATAATATAATATTGTTGAAATGATAAAGTCAGAATAAAGGGCTTCATACTTTAAAAAATGAAACATATTGACCTGATTGAAATAAAATGTTTTGGTAAGGTTGTTTCAATATTTCCAAACTGAGGGGATTTTTGGCATGTTAGTTTCATGGGAAATTTCAGAAATATGAGTTTTTCTTCCAGATCTGGATGAATGAAAGTTTCAAAATGTAGAATTTCCTGTGGGATGGAAATTCCAAGATTTGACCTGCTCTGCTATCAATTTTATAACAGTCTGCACACACAGCCATCCTCCATTTCAAATTAAACAAGCCATGTCAACAATAGGTAGCATTTTCTGAAAGTTTATCTGGAGCCAGATCAAAAACATTCCCAAGGAAGAGTGGGTTACAATACATATGTTTACCCAAAGGTCCTGACCCCCTTCTTGGTTATTCACAGCACAAGAAGTAATAGCACTAGCACTGTAGCATATAGAGGCCTCAATCACCGACCAGTTCCCTGTTGTGCTGGGTGTTTCACACACATGTAGTAAAGAGACAGCACCTGCCCCAGAGAACTTATGAGCAGGATGCAACAGGTGGAAAAGAAAAGAAAAGAAAAGAAAAGAAAAGAAAAGAAAAGAAAAGAAAAGTTCAGTATCAATGGGTAAAGATAGGAAGAGGTCTGTATCTCCCTCACCTTTTTCCTTTGCATCCCCTCCCAGATACACCAGGTCTTTCACTAGCTAACACACACTAGTTTTATGGGAAACACATAAAATATTCCCAGCCTGTCAATCTCTCCAATTCCTTTCTTCCAACTCCTGGATGGACCCAGGTCTACACGGCCACACCACACACCCCTCGTCAGATCCCTCCCCATTAATTACACTTCTTTCCAGACCCCCTTTATTCCCTTCTCTCACTAGCACCTTTGCACCTTCTCCCAGACTGCCAGGCTGAGATTTTCAAAGCTGCCTGACAGTTTGGGCACCCCATTCCCATTACACTTCACTGGAAATGGTACCCAAATCCATGAGCTGCTTTCCCTGAACCAATTCTGCACAAACATCTCTCTCCTTCTTCATTTCAATCTTCAGAACAACGCCTTATTCAAGAATCCCTCCAATAATACTTCCAGTACCAAAAGAAAGAAAGAAAGAAAGAAAGAAAGAAAGAAAGAAAGAAAGAAAGAAAGAAAGAAAGAAAGAAACTAGGATGCCTGTGCTACTATCCAAGCAACGCTCATTGCTCAGTTGTGTGTGTTCTGTCACACTCCATCCATCCATTGCCTGTTGTTATCTGCCCTAGCATGTTGACTTGTCATGATCAGCTGAGTCAATAGGCTCTTAGAAGCAAAGACCATGTCTTTACTTCCATTGTAAATCACCATGAACCCCACCTAGCTCTCAATACATGGCTTAAAAAACAATGTGAGACAATATCATTATTATTTCTCTAATAAAATCAAGAAAGTCTCTCACCTGCCTTGAGAACAAAGGGCCATTTCTTCAGTGGCTCATCAGGCAGCTATAAGTATGAGCCAAAGAACATGTCTAGGGATACGAGCCCCTGTGGGTGATCTCACTGATCTCTGCAAACAACTGCAGCCACCCCAGGGCATTGTCCGCCTTGAACACCAGTGTGAATAGTGAGGATTCATGAAGCTTAACATAACCAACTAATATTTCAGCACTCAAGTGAGCAACTCTTCCTCTAGCAGTTAGTCCCAGAGTTCTCCTGCCTGCTTCAGCATGGATCACACATTGCCCAAAAGAATAAGGGTTGCAGGATTGGGTCCTTAAGGGTGTGACAGGTTAGATCACAGAAACCCCCTTGGGGCTGCCACCTGATGTGCTAAGACTACCCGTGAGCCTGTTTCCCCTGGAAGCTTAGGACTTCAGTGCCCTGCCTGGTTTGAGCCAGACACGCTTATCTGCTGCAAACCCAGACCCAGGTCTGAACCACATCCCCCAACAGCTGCAGGCTTAACTGAAAACAGCTTAAGAAGTGTTCCTGTCTCTAACACTCAGATGCCCAGCACAAAGTGGGGTCCAAACCCCAAATAAATCCGTTTTACCCTATATAAAGCTTATAGAGGGTAAACTCATAAATTGTTCGCCCTCTATAATACTGATAGAGAGATATGCACAGCTGTTTGCCCCCCTCCCCCCCCCCGGGAATTAATACATACTCTGTGTTAATTAATAAGTAAAAAGTGATTTTATTAAATACAAAAAGTAGGATTTAAGTGGTTCCAAGTAATAACAAACAGAACAAAGTGAATTACCAAACAAAATAAAATAAAACATGCAAGTCTAAACCTAATACAGTAAGAAGCTGAATACAGATAAAATCTCACCCTCAGAGATGTTCCAATAAGCCTCTTTTACAGATTAGCCTCCTTCTAGTCTGGGTCCAGCAATCACTCACACCCCCATGATTACTGTCCTTTGTTCCAGTTTTTTTCAGGTATCCTTTGGGAGGTGGAGAGGCTATTTCTTGAGCCAGCTGAAGCCAAAACTGAGGGGTCTCCTAGGGGTTTAAATAGACTTTATCTTGTGGGTGGACACGCCTCCCTCCCCCTGTGTAGAATCCAGTTACAAAATGGAGTTTTGGAGTCACGGGGGCAAGTCACATGTCCATACATGACTGAGTTCCTTACCAGCCAAACCACATTCCTGGGAAAGCTCAGATATGGATTGGCGTCTCCAAGTTCATTGTTGGCTTAAGTGTTTCTTGATTGGGCACTTACTTTGTACATTCCTTTCTCAAGAAGCTGACCAAATGCTTTTCTAAGGCTACTTAAAATCAAGCAAGTACACAGCCAATATTCATAACTTTGAGTACAAAAATGACACATGCATACAAATAGGATGAATATATTCAGTAGATCATAACATTTACAGAGATATGTTACGTGGCATATGTAGCATAAAACATATTCCAGTCATGTCATATTTACATTCATAAGCATATTTCCATAAAGCATTATGGGGTGCAATGTCACAAAGGGAATGTCTATATCGTAGATGGGAGTTAGCTTGGTTCCAGCTAGGGCACTAAAACTAGCAGTGTAGACATTGCAGAGACGCAGGGGGTCAGCTGTGTTTGAGAGCCAGATCTGCTGCCTGAGACACAATATCTACACTGCTAGTTTTAGCTCACCTGTGTCTAGTGCAAGTCTGTCTGCTCAGGCTGGGGGGCTCACATCCATCTGCAGTGTAGACCTAGCCCTAAGGGTATTCTTCAATCCACTGGGTTGTCCACTGAGTTTTGCTTGCAAAAGTGGCTTCCTCCTGAAGCCCTTACTCACACAGCTAGTAGTTACTCATGCAAGTGCTCATAGCAAAGCCAGCATGGTCACTAGAGTGAGTCATGGTTACTTATGTAAGGGTGGCAGGATCAGGCCCACAGAGCGCAGAATCGGGCCCAGGCCAATTACACAGAATGAATTTGGAGCCGAACCCTGGATATGAAGCCAGCAGGAGCTGCGTGTGATCAGCACCTCTCAGGAATGAGCGAACAAAGCTTGCGTTGAGTCTATGCATAAACCACCCCCTGAATTAATGTAATCTGGAGCTCTGTACTGGGCCAATTTGTCACCCACAAAGGGCCACATTAAATAGTTTGAAAACTGTGTGATTCATGCAAGACTTTTCTATCCAGTTGGTCAAGTTCCCATGGGTTGTGAGTGCCAGCACTTAGGAAACAGTGCGTTCTCAGACTGACTGCCTTTCTGGAAGATGCTTTAGTCAAATGCAAGTTATTGGGATCAGTACAGGGGTAACCGGGTGAAATTATCCATCCTTTGCTATTTAAGAGGTCAGGCTAACTGATCTAATGGGTCTTTCCGGCCATCAAATCTATTAATCTATGAAAAAGCAGGAACAACTAAAATCTTAGGCGATTATTTCCAAAAGTGGTTTTCGGCTTTGGGCCTAAATTCCAGCATTGCTGACCATTCCCAGATCATACTAAAGCCAATGGGAGCTGCAGCTTCTCAAAAGTTCCAAAAATAATTCAAGCCTGATGGCCAAAACTCTGTAGCCTGTCCACTAATTTGGGGTGCCTCCATTTTTTGGTGCCCAATTTGTGAGACCGGAGGCCATGGGCGGTGGGTATAATAGGCATGGGGAGGCTCTGCCACCCCCGGCGCTGCTGTAGCCACGTCCGCCGGACCACAGTTCCTGGGTTTGGTGATAAAGCTTTTGTTTTATTATGCCCTTTGCAGGTTCCAGAGTGGCTGAGGAGGCACATACCACCTCCTCAGCAGCCCTGGAACCTGCATGGGGCATATCAAAAGCATCTTCTAACAGACGTTTTGGCTTTTCCCCTGGGAGGGTTGGGTCCCAGGAGGGAAGGCACGGCATGGCTTCCACCAGCCTGGGGCTCCTCGTGGGAGAGGGGTGCTCAGGGCTTTGGCCAGCCCGGGGCTCCTCCAGAATATGGACCCTGAACTTCAGAAAAGCAGACTTTGACTCCCTAAGGGAACTGATGGGCAGGATCCCCTGGGAGAATAACATGATGGGGAAAGGAGTCCAGGAGAGCTGGCTGTATTTTAAAGAATCCTTACTGAGGTTGCAGGAACTAACCATCCCTATGTGTAGAAAGAATAGTAAATATGGCAGGTGACCAGCTTGGCTTCACAGTGAAATCCTTGCTGATCTTAAACACAAAAAAGAAACTTACAAGAAATGGAAGATTGGACAAATGACCAGGGAGGAGTATAAAAATATTGCTCAGGCATGCAGGAATGAAATCAGGAAGGCCAAATCACACTTGGAGTTGCAGCTAGCAAGGGATGTTAAGAGTAACAAGAAGCGTTTCTTCAGGTATGTTAGCAACAAGAAGAAGGTCAAGGAAAGTGTGGGCCCCTTACTGAATGAGGGAGGCAACCTAGTGACAGAGGATGTGGAAAAAACTAATGTACTCAATGCTTTTTTTGCCTCTGTCTTCACAAACAAGGTCAGCTCCCAGACTGCTGCACTGAGCAGCACAGCACAGGGAAGAGGTGACCAGCCCTCTGTGGAGAAAGAAGTGGTTCTGGACTATTTAGAAAAACTGGACAAGCACAAGTCCATGGGGCCAGATGTGCTGCATCCGAGGGTGCTAAAAGAGTTGGCGGATGTGACTGCAGAGCCATTGGCCATTATCTTTGAAAACTCATGGCAATTGGGGGAGGTCCCAGATGACTGGAAAAAGGCTAATGTAGTGCCCATCTTTAAAAAAGAGAAGGAGGATCCAGGGAACTACAGGCCAGTCAGCCTCACCTCAGTCCCTGGAAAAATCATGAAGCAGGTCCTCAAGGAATCAATTCTGAAGCACTTAGAGGAGAGGAAAGTGATCAGGAACAGTCAGCATGGATTCACCAAGGGCAAATCATCCCTGGCTCACCTAATTGCCTTCTATGATGAGATAACTGGGTCTGGGGTTGAGGGGTAAGCAGTGGACTTTAGCAAATCTTTTGATACAGTCTCCCACAGTATTCTTGCCGGCAAGTTAAAGAAGTATGGGCTGGATGAATGGACTATAAGGTGGATAGAAAGCTGGCTAGATTGTTAGGCTCAACAGGTAGTGATCAATGGCTCCATGTCTGATTGGCAGCCGGTATCAAGCAGAGTGCCCCAAGGGTCAGTCCTGGGGCCGGTTTTGTTCAATATCTTCATTAATGATCTGGAAGATGGCATTGACTGCACCCTCAGCAAGTTTGCAGATTACACTAAACTGGGAGGAGTGGTAGATACGCTGGAGGGTAGGGATAGGATACAGAGGGACCTAGACAAATTAGAGGATTGGGCCAAAAGAAATCTGATGAGGTTCAACAAGGACAAGTGAAGAGTCCTCCACTTAGGACGGAAGAATCCCATGCACTGCTACAGACTAGGGACCAAATGGCTAGGCAGCAGTTCTGCAGAAAAGGACCTAGGTGTTACAGTGGACAAGAAGCTGGATATGAGTCAACAGTGTGCCCTTGTTGCCAAGAAAGCTAACGGCATTTGGGATCTATAAGTAGGGGCATTGCCAGCAGATCGAGGGACATGATCATTCCCCTCTATTTGACATTGGTGAGGCCTGATCTGGAGTACTGTGTCTAGTTTTGGGCCCCACACTACAGGAAGGATGTGGAAAAATTGGAAAGAGTCCAGAGGAGGGAACAAAAATGATTAGGGGGCTAGAGCACTTGACTTATGAGGAGAGGCTGAGGGAACTGGGATTGTTTAGTCTGTGGAAGAGAAAAATGAGGGGGGATCTGATAGATGATTTCAACTAGGAGGGTGGTGAAGCACTGGAATAGGTTACCTAGGGAGGTGATGGAATCTCCTTCCTTATAGGTTTTTAAGGTCAGGCTTGACAAAGCCCTGGCTGGGATGATTGAGTTGGGGATTGGTCCTGCTTTGAGCAGGGGGTTGGACTAGATGACCACCTGAGGTCCCTTCTAACCCTAATATTCTATGATTTTATGATTCTATGAGGCTGGGAGCGCTCAGAACTTCGGCCAGCATGGGGATCCTCCAGCCAAGGCCCGGAGCGCTCAGGAATTCAGCCAACTCGGGGCTCCTCCAGCCAAGGCGGGGGGTACTCAGGGCTTCGGCCAACCTGGGGGTGGAGTCGGGGTCTAGCATCCCCAAAGGGGGGCTCCACCCGCTGCCCATGTTGTCAGAATTTGGTGCGTGACTGTCCTTTTGTGCTGCCTTTTGCAGTGCCCAGGTCCATGACAGGGCCTCTGTGCACTATGGTAACAATAATACTGTTGCCTCTTTCCGACCCAAGCAGCTAGTCTTAGTTCGGGACCCTGGAGACGTTCCCAGCTGGAAGCAGAAGCCAATGGAGGATGGTGTTCGCTCAGATGCAGTCTTGTTTATTTACAAGGGATGTACCAAGTCCTCCTTCTCCAAACACAGGAGGAGCTAGGAACAAAAGAGCAGTTCCTCAGCTCATGGCCCCAAGCCTCTCTATCCAACGGATCCACAAGCTCTCTTCAGATTTTGCTGAAGTTCTTGTCTGGTCTCATTTTCTGTGTGTTCTCTCACAGACCCAGTCATGATACGCAGTAGAATCCTGAATGTCCACATGGTGCTACTTTCTGGGCAGAGCTTGTTGGCCTCTTGTCTCTTACAACTATCTTAAATGAAGGGCCCATTGACACATCAGTTTGAATGAGGTTTCACTCAACCTGTAACAAGTTTTCACCCAGCTCATAGCAATATAGTAAGAGTAACCGTACTTAGCAGGGGTGCTGTACTGCTGGATGTATCTTTTTGATGGATGTAAAATGAAGTCCTGGCCACTTGCTCTCATTAATATGCTCAGTAATGGACTAAATACAGCATATAAAGGATTATTTTTTAATGCTGGTCCCCCAAGGCATGTACTTAAGTTAAGAAAAATGATTATAATGCACAACATTGTAATGATTCCCTTTGGAAGAGATTTTCACTTCCTGTCTCCTATAAAAAGAATAGGAAAAGGGTAACATCATTTCTGGTGCTGCTTTTCCAGAATGACACATGTTCTGGCCAGTGGCTGGTCTCCTTCCAACCAAACTCTGGACCAGTTGAAAAAAGACTTGATGAACTAAAGACAGAGATGAATTGACACAATACCATCGGCTGCTATCTGCTTCATGACCCAAACAAGGGTGACAATCCTACATTCCTGGTGCAGGAGAAAGGTAACATTTATGGTATATGAAACTACAATAATTTCCTTTGCCCTTCAGGCTTCCATGGTGCACTGCAAACACATAGTGAGACAGAGGGTAAAATATTCAAAAGTACCTAAGTCCCTTCATCAGGAGGTTCCTAAGTGAATAAGGTGTTTTTGAAAATGGGACTTAGGAGCTTTAAAACATTTTAACCAGAACCCCTTACCACTCTATAGGTGATGGGATGGATCACTTGATGATTGCCTTTCTGTTCATTCCCTCTGAAGCACCTGGCATTGGCCAGTGTCAAAAGTATAGTGTCAGGATACTGGGCTAGATGGACCTTTGGTCTGACCCACTATGGCCTTTCTTATGTTCTTATCTGTAAATGCAAAAAAAAATTAATTGGATAAGGCCAAGATTTTCAGACTTGACTCATGATTTTGTAAGCCTCCTTTTTTCAGTGCCCAAAAGGGCTTGATTTTCAGAAAGGGCTGAGTGCCCACCCTCTGAAAATCACTAGTCACTTGTTACTTGGCGTAAATTATTCAGTGAAGAACAGCAACATTTGCTGACAGGTTTCAGAGTGGTAGCCGTGTTAGTCTGTATTAGCAAAAACAAAACCAACGTCGTTTTTGTTTTAACATTTGCTGAAGAATTTTTGTGACCAAAGAGCATCCAACCAGCTCTGTTTGTAACTGTGGTTGTTGCATTTGCTGTATATCGTTGAGAAGTCTTTTTCCAGTTTTCTGCTCTGTGTGGCTCTTTCAGGGAGTAGTGTGGCTAGGAATTGTAGTGTGGCCATGTGGATAGTCTTTAAAGAAGCATGGATGCCAGTGATAGGAAAAAAACCTACTGGGCTATTATTTGTCAAATAAATATTTGCCAGGATTTTAGGGGGCCCAGTCTGAGACACTTTAAAAGGGCCTGATTTCCAGAAAGAGCTGAGAACTTATTTTACATCTAAACAGAGAGGTCTGGTTGATTGTAGCTTTATATCTATATCTTTCTGCTTCCTTCTGTGAGAGGCAGAAAGAAGCAGAACGCAAGAGAGGCAGGGGTTAACATAGCCTTGGGGTAAAACCAAGAGACAGAGCTACTTTTGAGCACAGGACCCAATGGAAAGGCAGACTTGGATTGCTGAATGAGGAAAGTCCCCTCTGCACATTCTTTGTAAATAAACAGGATTCCCTACAAACATCTCTGACTTTTATCATTGATCTCTGCTACCTGTGCTGGACAATGGTGTTTAAATTTATTTCCCCATGTTGACTGCTGAAGCCTCCCTGCCCCACTCGTGCTAAAGTTTTCCCCCTGGCCTAGTGAAGACCCTTCACATTGTAAACTGTCCAGGGAAAGGACTTGGTTCATCGCTGTGTCTTGTACTTAATAAATAACAAAAGTGAGGCACAGAAAGGTTAAGGGACATACTCAAGGTCACCAGCAAGTCAGAGGCAAAGGCCAAAATCGAGCCTTTTGATAGGAGAGGCCTATCCTGGCACACAGTCCCATGCTTTTACCTTGACATAGTGTTACCAGTTATTATCCACGGTGTCCCGAATCCTCAGGGTTCACAGCAAAGGTTGTGCCTGGAGTTGGACCACAATTTGCTGAATGACCAGTTTTCCTCTCAGTTTGCTGATTCAACAAAATGCAAATGTTTTATGGGAACATACTGATTTTGGCACATTATTATGACAAATCAGTGCAGTATTTTATTTCTGTAACTTCAAAGCATGTCAATTCGAATATCATCTCAAGTTTAATAGACTAGAACTGAACCAAGTAGAAATGATAAAGTAAAAAAGGAAGTGCTTTATCGTTATCCCAACAAAGCACGTCAACATTTTGATAAGGTTCTTTAGCTGTCTCCAAAATGAAATTTGTCAGAATTTTGCTGGCAATGTTGCTGTTTCATTATGATCTGGGATGAAAGGCAATTTCAGAATGTCAGGATTACACATGGAATGGAAATTCTGAGTTTTGACCAGGTCACATTGTTGAAAGAAGAGAAATAAATGAAGCACAGCTTCAAGATACTTCTTCTTATTCACAATGGAGGTGGAGGGCCAGTACTTTTGCTCTATCTTGCTAAACCCCATTGCTCTTCCAGACATAGGATAGAACCCAGGAATCTTGATGCTAAGACTCCCTTCTCTAGCCCACTAGACCCCAGGCCTTTCTCAGAGCTAAGATACATCCCAGGAGTCTGGGCCTCCATTGCTCTAACCACTGGACCCCACTCCTCTCCTTCACTGCTGTAATCACTAGACAGCACTATTTCCCACAAGGACATATAGCTGCAGGCTTTTATGGATAGTTTTTTCATTGTCTCATAATTGTCTGCCGACTCTCTTTCCCCCAGACTCTCCCTATGAAGGAGACAGGCAGTGGAAACCTCACCACCATCTCCCACATCCTCCTTCTGGGATTTGGGAACCTCAAGGAACTGTGGATCCCACTCTTTACTGGCTTCCTAGCTGTCTATATCATATCCATGGCCGCCAACCTCCTCCTGGTGGTGCTGGACCCCCATCTCCAGACCCCTATGTATTTCTTCCTCTCCAGCCACTCCTGCCTGGTGATTGTCTCCAGCTCCAACATCTCCCCTGTGATGCTCACTGGTCTCCAGACAGGCAATGTGATGATAACTCTTGGCGGCTGCCTTGCGCAGCTTTATCTCTTCGGCGCCCTGGCCACCGTAGAGTACTTCCTGCTGGCAGCCATGTCTTATGACCGGTATTTGGCCGTGTGCCGCCCACTCCACTACCCTTCCCTCATGGACGGCAGGGTCTGCAGGCAGCTGGTGGTTGGGTCCTGGGTGGGCAGGTTCCTGTTCATGGGGATTTTGTCACTGTCGCTTATAGCCTTGAGCTTCTGCGGGCCCTGCGAGATAGACCACTACTTCTGTGGTTTCCAGCCCCTCCTGGAGCTCTCCTGCACCAACACCTCCATGGTCCAGATGGTCACATTCTTCCTGTCCTTCATCCCAGCCTCCCCATTCCTCCTGACAGTCGCTTCTTACGTTTGCATCACCTGGGCTGTGCTGAGGGTCCCCTCTGCCTCGGGGAGACACAAAGCCTTATCCACCTGCTCCTCCCACCTCACCGTGGTGATACTGTTCTACGGAACGCTGGTGGCCGTGTACATGTCCCCCAGGGACGGCATGGGTCTGAACCCCAGCAAGGCACTCTCCCTGCTCTACACAGTGCTCACCCCACTCCTCAATCCCCTCGTCTACAGCCTGAGGAACCAGGAGGTGAGCAAGGCCTGCGGGAGAGTTGCCAGGATGGTCTCATTGGGGGGTTATGCCACCGGACGGTCTCCATCTCATGGCCCACCCAATAGCTGCTAATGCATGAGAGAGGCTTGGGGACACCACTACTGGGAATTCTAACAGGCTTCATTATCCTCATTCTACTGCTCCCTGATCATCATCCTCTGGGCCCTACTGACCCTGTAGGACTGCAATAGGCATTGCTGGTCTGTGCTAGCTCCTGCTTCTCTCCATTGTCCACAGCTGTGATCAGAGCTGTTGGGCTCTGATTGCTTCTACCAGCCTATGTTTGTAGCACCGGAGCCACCAAGTTCACTAGATCCATTGCTCCCTTCCAAAATCTGGATGCCAGCTGGAAGCAGTTGAATTTCTTCCATTCAGATAGGCAGAGGGTGAACAGAGCAGCATTCCCATTCATAGTGCATCCAAGCAGGAACCTACTGTAATCCACTGCTCATGCATCCATTATGAGGTGCTTCATACCCCAAAAGGGGCATGTTTAGGTGTGCAGGAGGTATAGGTAGGACTTCCCCAGTCCTGCGTATTCGCAAGCAGTGGTAGGAAAGGCCCGTACAGGCCAAGCTGATCTTCCGCTGTAGATGTAGAAATTGCTGCTGTGCCTGATTATTTCCCCAATGCCCTTAGAAGAATTTGTCCTTCACAAGCACATGTCAAAATTCAAGCTGGTTGAAACATTTCTGATGGGCTATTTCACTGAAATCTGCAGGAGTGTCAATTCTGATAAACATTTATTTAAAAGAAAAAAAAGTTTAGCAATTTGTTTTATTTTATATTCTACTCTAAATTCGCCTCTGTGTTCCATTGACCTGAAACAAAGTTATTTCAAAAATTTCATTTGGCAGGAAACATCAAATTTCGATGGTTTGTTCCAATGCAAAACAAAAGCAGGTTTCAAAATCACAAGACTTCACGCAAAATGGAAATGCCAGGCATAGGCACTGACTTTTATTTTTCCCTGTGGGTGCTCCACCCCCACTCCACCCTGAGGCCCTGCCCCCACTCCACCCCACTCCACTCCACTCCATCGGCGGCACCGATCAGCTGTTTGGTGGCACAACCGATTAGCTGTGATTTTTCTTCCATTCGTGCTCCAGCCCCGGAGTACCCATGGAGTCGGCACCTATGATTCCAGGTCTTGCACAGACTAGTCAGAATGCTTTAAATTGTGGTTATCTTCTTTTTTTGAGTGCTGAAACTTGCACTGAAACTGTACATGTTCACCATCTTTCAAAACCAGGCCTGACATTTTCCAGTTAGGGGCCTAAATTTAAATCCCTAAATATGGGGCCTGATTTTCAGAGGGCCACTTCATTCAATGGGAGCTGTGGGTGCTCAGCACTTCTGAAAATCAGTATATATCTGGCCAATCAGCATTTAGTGCTAGACACTCAAGTTAGATACTTCCTCACTAGGAGCCAAAATGTAGCCCTACGTGAAGCCCCACAATGTGAACATAGGATCCAGGTTTGGGGCCTCGAGAGTTGAAGGTTCAAGCCCCAAATATATGAACTGAGGTGTTGATGTAATAAGTTCTTCAGCAGACTCCCAGGCAGCTGCTACTTTGAAGAATGATCAGCCAGTGGCAGAGAGACTGAACAGGCATGTTAGTGTTCTGAGTCATAGATACAGTGCCAGGGCAAGCTACTTGTCTTCACTTTCATGGCCTAACCCTGCCCAACCTGTTATCTTTAATTTGCTGTTGAGATGTTGACTCCCACTTCCGACTGGCCCAGGATGTCCGCCTCCATTGCCTGCTCGTTACATCTTCAAATGAGACCCTTTGTGCTGTCTCTTGTGTTGCCACTCATGCTTGGGAGAAGCTCCTGGTAAACAGCCAGAAGCTACCTCAGTATCATCTTTCAAATTCCTCCTTTCCCGTGATGTCCATAAAAAACCTGACAACGGTTAGGCCACTGGTTTGCCGAGACCACTGCCTGTCATGCTGACCAATACTGTCTCATAGTTGCCTTGTATTCTCCCATCTGTCTGTATCCATCTGTTCTCTCTTGTCTTATATTTAGATTGTAAGCTCTCTGGGATAGGGATAATTCTTTTGTTTTGTGTTTGTACAGTGCCTAACACCAGGGAGTCCTGGTCCATGAATGGGGCTCCTAGTTGCTACTGTAATACAAATAAATAATAATAATACTTGATCAGGATTGTGAGACACAAAGAAAGAAGGACTTCTTGTGACTCTGAGTCAAGGGGGAATTCACACTTGGCATGGTCAGATGGAATAGCATGTAAGGCCAACCTGAGGGGATCATTTATGGTGGACTGGTGACATTATGGAAACTGATGTGAAAACAAGAGAGAGGCCAGCCTTTGGGAAACAGACGTGTTGGCGTAATAGTTGTGATTTAGTGTACAGGAACCTCCAAAGCCTGGGAGATCCAGAAAGAGACTTATGCGCCTAACTCCAATTGGTACTTTTGGCACCAGTGGTGTCTACATTTCTGGGGGCCCAAACTGAGATGACTTATAGGCCAGATATTCAGAGGTGTTGAGTGTCCGCAACTCCAGTTCAAGCCAATGGGAACTGCAGGTGCTCATCACCTATCAAAATCAGGCCCATGGTGTATCAAGTTGGGCATGCAGCACACCTTCCTATCTACAGTCATATAAGGCCCTGTAGAGGGGCGGCCTGGCTTCCAGGTGCCCCAGGAAGCGAGGAACCAGAACAGCCGCCAGAGTGGGCGGAGCCACCGCGGCCTGTCCCCGCCCCCCGGAAGTCAAGGGGCGGGACAGGAAGTATAAAGGCCAGGCCACAGCGCTCAGTAGCTGGCCGGCAGCGGGAGAGGACAGACGCTGGTGCCCGAGTTCCCGCGGACCTGAGCCTGCCGAGAGCCCGGTACCCTGAGGAGGACTGGCCGAGCCTGCCGAGAGCCCGGTATCCTGAGGAGGACTGGCCGAGCCTGCCGAGAGCCCGGTACCCCGAGGAGCGGCCTGACCTTCCCCCCGCCGAGGGCCCAGAGGAAGCGACAGACCTACCTGGTGCTCGGGGCCCGGAGGAGCCCATGATCTGGGACACGGCAGACGAGGCTCAGGACGTGCAGGTACCCATGGAGGAGGAGATGGGAAGTGGCCCGGGGATAGCAGACCCCGAACCCATGTCAGTGTGTTGCGGTCAGGATCCCCACTGACTGCGCGGCAGACGGACTGCTGCGGATAGGGCCCCGGGCTGGAACACAGTGGAGTGGGTGGGCCTGTGTTCCCCCCTGCCACCCCGCGCCGGGTGGCAGTCTCTCCTCCTCCTTGTCCAAGGGGCCTGGGCCCCTGACAGACTATCTGTTGGCTGCCCCGCCCTGACCTAGGGCCTGGGCTAACCCAAACTGACCCAGCCCCTGCTACAAGGCCTGGGCCACTGACTGACTATTGGTTTGCTGCCCCGCCCTGACCCAGGGCCGGAGCTATTAATTGTGTGCTCAGTCCCTGCCTAAGGGCCTGAGTCCTGAACTGTTAACTGTGTGCTCAGTCCCTGCCTAAGGGCCTGAGTTCTGGACTGTTAACTGTGTGCTCAGTCCCTGCACAAAGGTTGAGCTCTGGACTATCAATTGTGTGCTTAGCCCCTACCCAAAGGTCGGGGCCCTAACTGTAATTCGCTTTGTAGCGGGGCAGCCTGGCTTCCAGGCGCCCCAGGACGGGACGAGCCCCACCCCGGAACTACTACAGGCCCCCTATTGCCATAGGATTGGAGCACCTCCCAATCTCTAATGTATTTATCCTCATGCCCCTGTGAGATAGGGAAGTGCTGTGTACAGATGGGCAACTGAGACATGCGAAACAAATGGCCAAATTTTCAAAGGTGATTTAGGTGCCTAAACATGCAGATAGATGCCCAGAGGAATTTCCAAAAGTGCTCTGGGCCCAGATTCTCAAAGGGATTTAAGTGCCTAAATTAATGTCAATAGGAGTTAAGTGGCTGGAAGCTTTAGAAACCCACTAGGCATCAATATGCATCTTTAGGCACCCAAATACCTTTATTAATCTGGTTCGAAGTGACTTGCCCAAGATCCCACTGCTGCCAGTGAACGGCTCCACGCTCAGCTCTGTATCCATACACCCTCCAAATTTGGCAGGTTCAAGATCCTAACCCAGCTCTAAATGTTACAATGGATAACAAAGTTGTGTGCTGCCTGGAAAAGGAAAGTTGCTCTGTTAGCTCCAGGCACATGCTGGGGGAGCCAGGATTAGAACCCTTGTCTTTCATCTCCAAAACAAAGCAGGAGCCTCCCACCTGCATTAAAAGACACTGCTTGGAACAGCCACTGCTAGCAAGCCCTTTGGCCCATCTGCACATTCACCACTAGGTGGCAGTACCTTCTCTTACAATATGCACACTGCCAGTGTACCAGAAACTGCTTCCTAGAATCCACACTGGGCTGACTCAAAATCTCACATCTAAACGCCCTGGGATTGTAGGGTGTTTGAAATGTGGGACCAAATTATGCAGTTGCAACCATTTGCCATTTTTCTAACAGTAGTGACAAGTAACACCCACTGGGAGGGAGTGGAGGCCTGGTGCTGAGATTCAATTCAATTCCCTGTGTGGAACATCATAGGGGTAAAAAGCGGATATTTAATGTTGATTTTCAGTAAGTTTTGGAACGCCGAGGAAGTTCCAGAAGATTGGAAGAAAGCGAATGTTGCATCAATGTTTAAAAGGAGCAAACAGGATGAGGCGGTAATTACAAGTCTATCAGTCTGACATTGATCCCGGTCAAGATAATACAGTTGCTGATCCAAGACTCAGTTAACAAAGAATTAAAGGAGGGTAACACATCTAATGCCAGTCAACACAGGTTTATGGAGGACTGATCCTCTCAAACTAACTTGATATCTTTTTATGATGAGATGACAAGTCTGATTGATGAAGGATGGACAGCGATGGTGTCCCTAGCCTCTGTTTGCCAGAAGCTGGGAATGAGCAACAGGGGATGGATCACTTGATGATTACCTATTCTGTTCAAAGAAAAGAAGAACAGGAGTACTTGTGGCACCTTAGAGACTAACAAATTTATTAGAGCATAAGCTTTCGTGGACTACAGCCCACTTGCATCCGAAGAAGTGGGCTGTAGTCCACGAAAGCTTATGCTCTAATAAATTTGTTAGTCTCTAAGGTGCCACAAGTACTCCTGTTCTTTTTGC
>NC_048309.1:40036588-40084955 GCF_013100865.1 Trachemys scripta elegans
AAGAACAGGAGTACTTGTGGCACCTTAGAGACTAACAAATTTATTAGAGCATAAGCTTTCGTGGACTACAGCCCACTTCTTCGGATGCAGAAGTGGGCTGTAGTCCACGAAAGCTTATGCTCTAATAAATTTGTTAGTCTCTAAGGTGCCACAAGTACTCTTGTTCTTCTTTTAGCATATCTAATGTCTCCATCATTGTAGCATGTAGATGCCAGTCTACAAGGCACCTCCCGCTGCTCTGTCCTTCCCTGAAGAGAGATGCTACCAAACCCCATCAGAACACCCTGGCCTCCCGGTTTCATGGAAAGCTCATTGATTCTCCCAGAGGGAGGCTGACACCACGCTGCACCATCTGCTCAGAGGCCCCTGCAAGGAGAATGAGAAAACTCTTGGTGAATTCAGAAGGGAGCAGAAGCTGATTACATAGCAGAGGAGAGAGAGGCTGCAGGCCAGTGCAAGGCAGATCCCGCACACATCAGGAATGTTTCTAACCAATCCCTTGTCACCACAAGCTGTCACTCAAGCTCCTTACTTTACATACCTGATCAAATAGTATTTTACAGTGACTTTTCTTTCCTGAGCTACAGCTATATTATGCAACTACTGAGGAGAGCTGTGGGACAGGTACCTTTTGGGGGGAAAACACCTCTGCTTAACAACAGAATAGAGATAGCCCAGGCAGCTGTGGTGTGGGCGTCCCCTGAACTGTTCACCTCTCAATGCACCTTGATCCTCAGCCTGCAGTCTCCCTGTAACTCCAAGCCTGGAGTGCGATGTGTGTGATTTGCACTAGCAGTATCTATCAGTCATCTATCAGTGGCTGGGAATAGAAAGGGTGGGGGGTTATCTACCCTTCTGGATTCTTCTGGTCATGACCTCTGCCTCAACTTACCCAGCTCTTCACAAGGAATTCAGCTTAGCCTGCAGCCCCCACTGCTATTCCTGTCGCTGACTCTCCATGCACACACCTCAAGCCTTCCTCTCAGACCCCTGCTAACTCAGACCTGGGCTCTCCTCCACCCCACAGCTCTGCTGACATCCCTGAACTATAGCAATGTAGGGCTGGAAGGGACCCCGAGAAGTCATCAGGTCCAGCCCTCTGTGCCGAGGCAGGACCAAGTCAACCTGGACCATCCCTGACTGGGGTTTGTCCAGCCTATTCTTAAAAACCTCCAATGATGGGGATTCAACAACCTCCCTTGGAAGCCTGTTTCTGAGCTTAACTACCCTTAGGGCATGTCTTCACTACCCGCCGGCTCGGCGGGTAGCAATCGATCTATCGGGGCTCAACTTATTGCGTCTAGTGAAGAGGCAATAAAATTGATCCCTGATCGCTCTGCCGTCGACTCCAGAAATCCACCGCAGCAAGAGGTGGAAGCGGAATCGACGGCGGAGCGGCAGCAGTCGACTCGCCACCATCCTCACAGCCTGGTAAGTCGACCTAAAATACGCAACTTCAGCTATGCTATTCACGTAGCTGAAGTTGCGTATCTTAGGTCGACATCCTTCCCTCCCCCCCCCCCCCCCCCCCCCCCCCCTCCCGTAGTGTAGACCTAGCCTTTGAGTTAGGGCTTGTCTACATATAAACTGCTGCAGCGGCATCAAGTGAAGATGCTACCTATGCCAATGGGAGGGCTTCTTCAATTTTCTAAACCTTTGATCATTTTTGTTGCTCTCCTCTGGTGTCTCTCATTTTGTCCACATCTCTCTTAAAGTGCGACGCCCAGAACTGGACACACTACTCCAGCTGAGGCCTCACAAATGCTGAGTAAAGCAGGACAATTACCTCACATGTCTTACATACCACACTCCTGTTAATACACCCCAGAATGATATTGGCCTTTTTCGCAACTGCATCACATTGTTGGCTCATATTCAATTTATGATCCACTATAATCCCCAGATCTCTTTCAGCAGCACTGCCGCCTAGCCAGTTATTCCCCAGTTTGTAGCTGTATATTTAATTTTTCCTTCCTAAGTGAAGTACTTTGCACTTGTCTTTATTGAATTTCACCGCTCCCTTCCCTGCCCCTGGATCAGCCCTTTGGCGCAGCCAGTCTGGTCTTTCTGCTCCCTTTCCTGCCCCCAGATCAGCCCCTCAGCCCAGCCTGCCTGGTCTTTCTGCTCCCTGCTCCTGGATCAGTCCTTCGGTGCAGCCAGCCTGGTCTCCCCACTCCCTTCCCTGCCTCTGGATAAGCCCCTCGGCGCAGCCTGCCTGGTCTTTCTGCTCCCTGCCACTGGATCAGCTTCTCAGCCCATCCAGCCTGGTCTTCCTGCTCGCTTCCCTGCCCCACAGATCAACTAGCTGCTGAGGGCTTGATCTGGAGGCAGGGAATGGATCAGGGAGACCAGGATGGCTGAGCCAAGGCGCTGATCTGGGGCAGGGGACTGGATGACAGTTGTTTTGTCCTTATCTCTCCGCTCCCTCCTGCGCAGGACAGAGAACCCAGGCCTGATCACTCTTACCCACTCCTCTGTTAGCCCCTATGATAAATGAAGGAGGAGCTCCCTTTTATGGACACCCAGCCAGCCAGTTAGCTGTAAAATCCCTCTTGGTAGCTGTTCTCTGCTTGCTTTACCTGTAAAGGGTTAAAAAAGTCCCCCAGGTAAAGGAAAGGAGCACCTGACCAAAAGAGCCAGTGGGAAGGCTAGAACTTTTTAAAATTGGGAAGGAAGCTTTCCCTTTGTGCCTGAGGTTGTTCTCCAGAGAGGGGGGAACAGAGCAAAGTCAGGGATATAACTAAGCTATAAACCAGGTATGAGAAATCATCAGATTATACCTAAAATTACTTATTTGAAACCCCCCAAATACATATAGTACATTAGGAATGTTTAGAAAGATGTGATTAGGTTTATTTCTGTTTACTTTTTAAGGCTTGTGGATTTCTCTGTGCTAACCCCAGATGCTTTGTTTGTTTGTAACCTTTAATCTGAACCCCCAAGAAAGCTATTTTGGGTGCTTAATTTTTGGAATTGCTCTTTTAAAATCTAGCAAAAGCCTAAGTTCCAAATGTATTTTCTTCCTTTTTGTTTTTAATAACATTTACCTTTTTTAAGAACAGGATTGGATTTTTGGTGTCCTAAGAGGTTTGTGCATGTTGTTTGATTAGCTGGTAGCAACAGCTAATTTCCTTTGTTTTCTTTCTCAGCTCTTCCCCGGAGGGTGTGTGTGAAAGGGCTTGAGGGTACCCCAAGTGTTCCTTCCTGGGTCCAAGGTTGTTTTTTGCATTTGGGTGGTGGCAGCATTTACCAAGCCAAGGTCAGAGAGAAGCTGTAACCTTGGGAGTTTAATATAAGCCTGGAGTGGCACGTATTAATTTTTAGAATCCTTGTGGGCCCCCACCTTCTGCACTTGGAGTGTCAGAGTGGGGATTCAGCCTTGACAGCCCCACTCTGCTCGCACAAGTGATCTGGCCAGTAACACGCAATGGCCAGCGCTCCAGGAGAGAAACAGGCAGCCGAGAGGTCTCAGCCCCCATTCCTGGGTTTAGCGAGCAATGCCCGGAGAATCAGCATTTCTGCCCAGCTCACCCCTCGGGGGGTGTATCCCCGCACTTCCCTGGGAGGAGGGCACGGCTCCTAGTTTGATTAAGCTATCTTGTGTGTACGCAAGGATGCTGGAACAGTGTTTCTTAATGACTTCTGGGGTGAAAATCTCAGAGCTGAAAATAAAACATAAACTTGCTTAAAAATTGGATGATATGATGACCCAATGGATGGGGCAAGGAAAAGGAAGTATTGCCTAGTGGTTAGAACACAGAGCCTGAGCATCAGGATGTTGGGGTCACTAGGACTGCCTGAGCCAGAGTTCTTCCTTGTTTAACTCTAATCGGCCTCAAAAGCCAAGGGCAGAAATTGGAATGTGTAAACAGCCAGTTAGCAATTATGACCTTGCTCATACCAGGTACCAAGTGATAATGATGAGGTTTGCATGTTTCTAGCTGGAGAAGGGGTAATAAACTAAGGGTAAACAGGACCAAATAACTGTTTAGAGGAGTGTTACTAACAAGCTAGATTTATAGCCCTAGAATGATTTAACGGCTTAAATGTATAAACATGCCTTCAGTAGAGAGGGGAGGGGGAGTAGAGGGAGAGATAGAGGGGTGGGTGGTAGAGAGGCGGGGAGAGAGGGGGGGCTTAGTTGTAAAATGTATAAGAAGAGAGAAACTGTTTTTGCTGGTGTGCTTGATTTGAGACTTGCCTGTCTCCTTGCACCACTTTGAGATCTCAAATAAACTTTGATTGTTTCTTCACCCCGGTATGTTTATTGATGCGAAGCACACCGGGCAACGAACCCCACTGTTGCTGTCCTCGGGCCTCTGTGCCGGCAACAAGGATGCCTGGGTTCTATCCCTTGCTCTGGAAGAGGAGTGGGGTCTAGTGGGTAGAGCTGCAGGGGGACTTGAAAGTCCAGATTCCTAGGTTCTATTCCCAGTTTTGGGAGGAGACTCTAATTTAGTGGTCAGAACAGGAAAACCTGGGAGTCAGGACCCCTGGGTTATATACTGGGCTCTGGGAGGTGAGTGAGATGGTAGTTACTACAAGGGGGCAGGAATCAGGACAACTGGGTTCTATTCTCAGCTAGGCCAGTGACTCAGACAAGTCACTTGGGCCCAGATCTCACAGATATTTAGGTGCTTATTCCCAGTGGGAATTATACACCTCAATACCTTTGAGCATCTGCGCCTTCACCTCTTTCTGAGCATGTTTCTCCACCTGTAAAATGACGACAATGATGCCTACCTTTGGGCTACACACGGAAAGGAAAATTTTGCTGTGAAATACACCAGTTTAAACCTGGAGCAACTCCACTGAAATTAACGGGGCTATGTCAGTGTAAGTGAGAGCACAGTCTGGTAGGAAGCATGGTACACAAGGGGTTTTATTATTTTCCTTTGCAGATTTTGCCAAGATTTCCTACATTTATGTTTCCCTCAAATGTTATCGAAGTCCTGCATTGCAGATGCCTCCCACAGCCTTTGTTGACTCTGAATCTGGATATATAGTAGGATTGTCAAAGGCATGTGAGGGAAATAGGTGCCTATGGAAGTTAGGGTGCCTAGGTACTTTTGAAATCCCACTAGATGCTTTTCAGCATCTTTAGGCACCTAAACGACCTTTAGATACTGTCAGTAGAGAGCCAAATTTCTTTCTGTATTTTCCGGTCCTGGACTTCAGAATTAGGAAAATCCAAAGTGCTATATAAATGTGAAATAGGTTTATTGATATTACACTATTTGTAAGGGGTTTGAGGATCAAAATGACCCCAAAATTCCAGGGCAAAATTTTTCAAAACCAGGAGCCTACATTTAGGTTCTGAAATCCTGATTTAGCCTCCTAAATAAGTGGGCAGACTTGTAGAAATGTTAAAGACGGCTGCTAGGCACTTCTGAATAATAGCCCCATTTAGAGCGGACATCAGGATTTCTGGCTTGTTCCTCTGAAAATCCCAACCTAGCTTTGAAAACTTTGGCACACGATTGCATTCCCTAGTACAGATTGAAAAATCTTTTTAAGACAGTTCACAGAAAGCCACTGATGGCTCTCTAGGGTGACCAGATAGCAAGTATGAAAAATTGGAACAAGGAGTAGGGGGTAAATCTGTCACACACATTTTCCTAAAGCCAGTTCTGTACAGGGCTGCCCAGAGGGGGAGGGGAGGGCAAGTGGGGCAATTTGCCCCAGGCCCCACAGGGGCCCCCACGAGAATATAGTATTCTATAGTATTGCAACTTTTTTTATGAAAGGGGCCTCCAACATTGCTTGCCCCAGCCCCCTGAGTCCTCTGGGCCGCCATGGTGCTGTAAAGATCTTTAGCCACATGGTATGAGGCCTCAACACAGCAGACCAATGCTTCTGCAACTGCAATCTACATCTGGTCTTCTTGAGTCAGGGAAATGAGACTTACTGTTTTATACTCTCAGCCAATTGCAAAAGCTGCTTCCTTTCCTGTCCCACCTACCACTTCCTCTCATTTTGTCTCTGTCTCTTTCGTCATTACTCACTCACTCTGTTCCTGTACTCGCAGATCAGCGTGCTTGGTAAGTTGCAAGATCTCTAGCTCTGTTTGAATCCTTTGCTAATCTGAATTTAATTTTTGCATCCACCCATGTGTTAGGATTGGAATAAATGTAGTTAAACTGTATATGGTGCAGAGAGGCTTTTCATTTGACCGTGGGGCTGATGAATTCATAATCCATAGGACACTCTTTTAGGTGGGGCCAAGGGCAGGGGATTAGTGGCCTGTTAAAACTGTGAGATTGTGCTGTGTGATCGTCAGTGACACCGCTGAAATTCCCCTTGAACTCACAGTATCTGGGCGAAACAGATGGCACGATTTGTCCCTGTGTTTTAATAAATTACTGTGTGTCTGTCTGCAGTGTTCCTCTTCAGGCCTGCATCAAGTCACGCATGCTGTGGAAAGAGTTTGTTATCTCTCTCATACTCCTCTTTTCTCCCTCCCCCGTATGATTTGGTGACTTGTTTCAGGGCAGGCAGGGAGTGTGCTGCAGAGCTCGGAGGCGAACCCCCGAGTAGTTCTGACGCTTAATTTTGCCCTTAATACAGTAGATTCTGCTCCCAGCTCTGGAAGGGAGAGCAGAGTCCAAAGACCCGCTCGTCCTGCTATAACCGAACCATAATAAACAGCAGGAGTTTTATGTACAGGTGTGTGTCCCTTTAAGAGGAAAAAGCACATGGTGGGGGAGCCGGTGAAGGCTGAACAAAGGACGTCCTTGCTGCGGAGGGAGCAGGGTTAGGAAGGTGCCTTCGCACTTCCGCTGTGTGTTCTAGGGCTAGCGGCCTCTTTCGGGGTGTGGAATGACCTGGGAACCGGTTTGACTTGGGGTTCAGAAATGCTGCTGCTGGCAATGGTGTAATTGCCCACGCTGTGTGTGGCAGATGTGTTGGGGAGGGGGGAGTTGAACGTCGCTCCAGGCCTCAATTTTGCTCTGGCTTTTCGCCCCACTTTATAATTTGCGGATGAAACTCCACTGAAGGAAGTAAATGGAAGCTTAGTTACAAGAGAAGAAAGTTGAGTGAGCTCTGCTGGCTTTGAAACACACAGTGGACTTCAGAGGCTATCCTGGGCCCAATTTGGCTCCTGTAGTAAAACTCCCATCTGCTTGTATAGTGCCTTTGCTGAACCCCACGTGCCATCCAGACCCCCTTTTAAAAAAGCAGTTTCGTGAGTCTTGGCTCCCAGCCCACCCATCCTGGGTTCTACCCCAGCACTGGGAGGGTAGTGAGGTCTAATGGTAGGTGGGCTGGGAGTCAGGACTCCTATTACCGGCTTTGAAGATGACCCAGGGGTGAACTTGAGCAAGCCACTTTACCTGTACCTCAGTTTCCCCACCTGCACAATGTGAATAATACTTAATAGGAAGCATGTGAGTCTTGATTCATTAATGATTATAAAACACTCTAAAATCTGGGATGGGAGTTCTAGAAAGAGAGCAAATTATTAAATATTATTGTTTTTGCATCTGTTTTGACCCCTTATTAGCTACAAATGGTTGGGTACTTCATAGCCTTTGAGCCATCCCCCTCTGCAACCTTTACCTGATCTGTAGCATCTTAAGACTCCTTGCATCTACCAAGATAAAGAAAGCCAGTCACTTTTATACAGGTCAGAAAGATACTTGAGCCTAGGATCTATGAAGCCTCAAAAGATGTCAGATGCAGAATGCAAATCTATGGCTTTCAGAGAAAGATTCTCTGCCCTGCTGTGGGGATTGGATCTGCAAAGGAGGCAGTGAGATAAAGTCTGGAGGCTGATTCAGGGCAGTAATCCGTTCAATTAAGGTTTATTCTAATACAGAAGATTAGAGCTACATAGGATGGGTGGCCTAACAGGCCTGTCGTCTTGGGGTCAGTGCAGGATTGTTCCCTATAGTCTGCTTTCTATCCCTGTGTTCAGTCTGGTTTGAAAAGCCCCAAAGTCAATCAGGAAGAGCTGAGACTAGAAGTGTAAAGCCTTTTGGCCGAGAGGAAGGAGGAATCAGCAATTCGGGTGCTAGCATGGGACTTGAGAGACATGGGCTTAATTTCTGGCTCCACCACAAATTTCTTGTGTGACCTTGTGCAAGTCTTAGTCTCTCTGGGTCAGATTTTTATAGGTACTTAGGCACTAAAGATACAGATAGATGTGTAGTGGAATGTTCGGAAACACAAAGGTGCCTAACACCTACTGATTTAATTCTGTGTCTTTAGGTGTCCACAGACATTTTAAAAACTGGCCCGCTGCCTCAATTCCCTAGCTGTAAAATTTGGAGAACAGCAGTGCCCTTCATCACCAGGAAGAGATTGTGGGGTGGCACCATGTAAGATTGACCTTCATTTGGTTCTATTCATGGCTCTGCCACTTGCTGGTGACCTTGGTCAAGTCATTTGCCGCTCTGTGCCTCAATTTCCCCATCTACACAATAAGGATGATATTGACTTCGCAGGGCAGATGAGAATTAATATTTGTAAAGCACTTGGGCTGGGATTATCAGAGGAGCCTAAGGGGGGCATGGGGTAAGATACCTAACTCCCTTAGGCTCCTCTGAAAGCCCCAATGTTGAAGATTTTTGGAAGGGGCTGGAGAAGGACAAACCCTCATTTCTGTATTCATTTTAGTGAGTGTAGCTTCTACATTATTGGGGACTTGCTGCTACTTACCCCAAAGGTGGGAACATCCTGTTCTAGAGGCTTTTACACTCCTGTCCACTGTTCCCTCTAAGCTGTACGCGTGTGCGCACGCACACAGATCCTAAACCCCGTGCACATGGCGAAACACCGCGTGCGCAAAAATTTGCACAGAAGCACAAATATTTGCACAGAAGAAATTTTTTGCACACACGGCCTGTCAAAAATTAGAGCAGGGGTCTCAAACACGCGGGCCGCATATGGACCACGGAGCTCTTCCCTGCAGCCCTCCAAGATCCCTGCGCCCCCCCCCCCCCCCCCTCCCGCCCACCCCCCCCCCCCCCCAGTTATTTTATGTGGCAGTTAAGCTTCCTGCTCGCTGCTCCCCAATGTTTGGGGCTGGGTCTCTCTCCCGCCCCCGCCTGCCGCCCCCACGTGCCTCCCCCAAGTGTCCCCAGGGCTCACTTGCCTCCCCCTCACCGCCCCTGAGCCTGCAGCTCATGCTCCACTCTGCTGGTTTCCAGCATCACCTGCTGCTGCAGGGTCCTAGTGCCCCCATCCACTAGGTCAGGGTAGACTGCCCTTCCCCTGCCCTTCTGCCCTAGTCCTGAGCCTTTCCAATGCCCCAAACACCTCATCCACAGCCCTCACCCCCGCACCCCCTCCTATCCCCAAACTCCATCCCAGCGCCTGCACCCCCACCCCCTGCCCCAGCCTGGAGCCTGCACCCAAACTCCCTCCCAGAGCCTTGGGGGGGGGGGGCGGAGTGGGGGGGCAGGTTCTGGGCACCACCAAAATTTCTACAAACCTGCCACCCCTTGAAGAGGCAGAACAGGGGTGGAGTGGTGGTACAGCCCAGTGCAGTGGGGGGGGGGGCTTTAACAGAAGTAAATCTAAGTAAATGCATGTTTTGTCCTTTGAGTGAGGTGCATTACTGAGTGTATATATTTTATTAAAACCGCTGGGAAATGACTTGTAGGAGCAGCACTGATCTGTATGCTCTGTATAACACTTAGCACTTTCCAGGAGGGAGAAGGGAGGAGCACGCTCAGGGGAGGAGGTGGAGAAGAAACAGGGCATGGGTGGGGCCTCATGGAAGGGGTGGAGTGGGAGCGGGGCCGGGGCCAGCGAGGAGGGGGTGTCAGTGATGCGGCCCTTGGGCCAATGCACTAGTTCTCATGTGGCCCTCGTGGTCATTTTGAGTTTGAGAGCCCTGAATTAGAAGGAACATTGCTCCAGTCTCTAATGTAACCTTTAAAAGCCTCTTTTCTGACATAGCTGTGGTGGGGTTGGATGTGATCTGGTTGCCAGGTTTTGGTCTGTGTATCCTAAACCACTGTTTGTATCCCTTCATTTTAAGCTGAAAATGGAATTGATGAGCTGGGAGAAAACAATTGCTTTGGACCAATGCCATGTTCCAGATATGGGGAGCAATGAGCTGGTATGAGAGGAAGGGAAATCCCTTGCCCAGGGAACTAAACTCTACATAACAGCAAAACTGTCGAAATCTAGAGGCAACTATAGTGGGTTAGAAAAGGGGGGCTGGGAGTCAGGACCCCTGAGTTTTATTCCCAACTCTGGGGGAGTGTGAACTAGTGATTAGAGCAAGGGAGTCGAGTCTAGTTGTAGATAAGGGGGATTGGGAGTCAGGACTCCTGGGTTTTATTTGTCTACCTCTCTTTAAGGACTTTACCAATACTATAATTTCCAACCTGGAGAGAGGATTCCAGAGTATTCCTGTTGGGTAGATCAGGGCAGGATTAGGCCTGTGTCACAGAGTCATGGGGCGATGGCTCTGGAACTACTCTCTACAAAACCAGTGAGGACTTGGGGAAGCATGCCTCCTCTCTCTGAGCAGACTGTCTCCAGGGCAAGAAGCTTACACAGCTTCGACCTTCTTGGATCTGACCTCGGAGCATTCAACATCCCCTTCCACACCATGCGCTTCCTGCAGGGAGTCCGTCCAGGTGGGGCTCCTGGGGAAGCCAGAGGGCCCTGCACCCCAACTCCACAGTCAGACGTGACTCTCAGCCAGCTGGTAAAACAGAAGGTTTATGAGTCAACAGGATCAAAGCGTAGAACAGAACTTGTTAGTACGGAAATCAGTGACTTTCAGCCAAGTCCATCTTTGGGTGGGAGGGAAAGGGAGTCCAGAGCCAGGGCTCTGGCCCTCCTCCTGTGCCCAAAGCCAGCAGAGAGCTGCCTGGCCCCTGCCCTGCCCGTTGTTCCTCCGGCCTTTGTCTCCTTCCCAGACCAAGAGTCACCTGGTCGCATCCCCCTCCTGGGTCTCAGGTTATGAAGGGGCGGCCATAGCATCCATGCAGGCAGTTGGAGCAACCCCCACAAAAGACACACCTAGACATTGGTGCAATACAAAGGGAAACTGAGGCACACACAGCATTCATGCAGAACAGTAAGACTCACATACAACATAACAAGGGAAAATCTCCACTTCGTCACAGCTTGCCAGACCATCTCCCTGCCCCGAATTAGTGCAGGCTGAGGCGTGTCAAATCTTCAGCTCTGGCCTTTGGATTCTAGCAGATGTTTTTCAGCTCTGACTTTATCAAAGTGTCTGTTACCAGTTGTGTTGACTGATCCAGCGTTCAGCTACGATCATGGAGTGTAGTAGGAATGACTTGTGGCTTTGGGGTCTTGCTAACCTACTAGCCTGTGCAAGACTTGAGGCCTTTAGGCTGGTGTTACCTTAGTGATGTAAACTTCAGATTTTAAATCCTCAGTGTCCAGGATTGGTTCATCTCTTTCCCCCTTCCACTGCAGATAAATTAATGCTATTGGTCTGAAGCTGTTTGGATCTCTTGCTTGAGGCATTAACAAAATTTGAGATCCTGTCTGCTCAGTGTGGACATTAAAAGGGCCATGGGATCTTTTGTAAGCATAATAGGGAGCTTGGCCAGTTGTCCGCTAAAAAAGGGTTCTCAACCTTTTTCTTCGAGGTCCCCACAACATGCTATAAAAATTCCAGGGCCCAGTGGGGGGGGGAGGGGAGGTTGCGGGGGGCTTGCTTCTGCCCGGCAGGGCTGGCGGCTTTAGCTCTGCGAGGCTCGAGGCTCAGAGTTTTCTGTTCTGGGTCCCAGCCAGCCTAATGCTGGCCCTGCTTCGTGGACCGGCCACAGACCTCCAGTTGAGAACCGTTGTGCTAAAATAGTTCCCTCCCTTCTCCTGTTGCATTTTGCTCTGGCTGCCTCTCTCCACCCCAGAAGTGACTTCATTTTAGTCCTGCTGTCTTCCCCTCCGTGTATAGTGTTAGCTCTTCCTGCCTAGATATGCCCAGGTAGAACTGGCCTGTGGTATGCTGGGGAATTGGGTTTAGATGGGTCCAGAAGCAACTCTGATTTCTGGTATAGCTGCAGCAGCAAGGAAGAGGCTTTGTGGATCATGGTCTTATAAATGTTTCTTTGCCTGTTTCAGATGGTGGAGAGGCTGGAGACTGACTCCCCAACCCCACAAAACAATTGGGGCTGAAGTGGACAAACAAAGTAACTGAATCTTGAAAATGGGCCGAAATGAAACATCCCGGACCTGAGCACCCAAGACAGTACGGTAAGGGTCTCCAGGTGAGAAGGGCCTTAAAGAAAAGGGACTGAGTGGTTTTACAGCCTACATGAGCTGAGATAAGGATAATCAGCTCCTGTGCTTTCAGGGCTTGCTCTGTGAGGGGTAGTGGGGAGTAGCCAGAGATGTGTTGCTGGAGGCAGGATGCTTGACTTGATGGGCCCATCCACTGTTTTATTATTAGTTATGTTACACTGTTGCCTAGAGGCCCTAATGTGCTGTGGGTTGTAGAGACACTTAGCGACCATTCCTGTCCCAAAGATTTTTGTTGGCTTTGTTTGAGGTCACCCAGGGAGTCTGTGGCAGAGCTGAGAACTGAGCCCAGATGTCCCAGTCCAGAGCCTTAACCACACAACTATCTTGAGAGTGGGTGTTGAGGGGAGATCCAGCCCACAAGATATTTCTTCTCAGACCCATGAGACTCCTCTTGCTTTGCCATTGGTGGTGTCACAGCTGTGTTTGAGGGCGTGGGTGGAGTCTGCCATGAGTATATTCAGTCCATCTTTCACGCGATGACACGTGCCCTGAGCAGACCCCACTACATCAAGGATGAAGAGAAGCATTAACTCCCTCTTCCATTTTGGGCCTGCAGTGAAATCTAGTAGATGGGGTCAAGGTTTAAGGCCGGGGGGACCATTATGACCATCTAGACCAGGGGTCGGCAGCCTTTCAGAAGCGTTGTTCTGAGTCTTCATTTATTCACTCTAATTTAAGGTTTCGCGTGCCAGTAATACAGTTTAAGAAGGTCTCTTTCTATAAGTCTATAATACTTTACATACAACAATAGTTTAGTTATATAAATAAGGTTTTTAAAACGTTTAAGAAGCTTCATTTAAAATTAAATAAAAATGCAGAGCCCCCCGGACCAGTGGCCAGGACCCGGGCAGTGTGAGTGCCACTGAAAATCAGCTTGTGTGCCACCTTTGGCACGTGTGCCATAGGTTGCCTACCCCTGATCTAGACTGACTTCCTGCGTCGTAGGGGGCATAGAAAGTCACATAGTAATCCCCACTGACTCCCTGACTCCTTCCCATTTCCAAAACTCAGCCATTATCCCCCCTCTCCCTGCATGCTACTTTTAAATAGTTCCTTGCACTAGCCCTTCTCACCTTGCTGCGTCTCCAGTTAACTTCACTGTACCATTTCCCTGGCTGGAACTGCTGTGCCCTTAGAAGCTGTTTGTATGGCCTTATTGAAAAGCCAGATCTTCGTAGGTCAGATGGAACTGTTAGATTGCCTAGTCTGATCTCCAGTTTAATACCAGCTGGAGAATTTCACCTAGTGATCCCGCTGATTGTGTTTGAGTAAAGCATCACTCCTAGAAAGGCATCCATCTCCAGTCTTTCAATGTCTTTATTAAAATTTGGACGCCAGAACTGGATGCGGTATTCCAGTACCAGACTCACCAGTGCCATATACATGGGTAAAATCACCTCCCTGCTTCTACTGGCTACTCCCCTGTTTATGCATGTGGGGATTTTGTGTGCCTTGTTGCAGGTGGAGTTGGGAAGCCCGGGAGCCCATGCTGGAACACAAGGAAGTTGGGTGAGGAAGTAGCTAAAATTCTCAACCACTTGAGGTTTCAGAGTCCTGGGAGGTGGTTTGGGTGTGCGAGGAGCAACCATATTGCCACTTGTAGGACTAGGAGGGGTCTGCTGTGATGAGCCGCATGTTCAGTCCGTGTTTCACCTGATCTACCCTGATTACACACATGCCCTGAGCAGACTCATGAAACAAACACGTGCAGCTGAAGTCTGATTTGGGGGAAAGCTGATGTTCTAATTGGTCTCCAATGCAACCATGTGTTAAGTCCCAGACAGTGAGGAGAATAAGTAGCAGATCCATGCAAATTCTTCAGAAACATGGATCTGGTTTCTGTGCAAATGAAGGAAGAGAATAGATGCAAAGAAATGTTTTCCATGCAGTTGGTAGCTTTTTTTTTTTTTCTCCTTCCCCTTTCTCTCTCCATTGACCTGGAAATATTTCCTCCTTGTTTCTGTAGGGACAGGAACTCTGAAAACAAAATTGGCTGGTTTTGCTTCTCCCTCCTCACCCTGGATCCCTTATAGGAATCACAAATGTAAGTGGTGCTGGAAATTCGTATCCATCCAGTTGCTTAGCATGGCCCCATATTGGTACCCCTGGCCAATGTCACCATGGGGACAGGTATGGGACAAGAAAGAGGTACTATGGCAGACATAGCAGTTAACAAATGTCTGGCATAGCGTATACCATGCATTCCTCATTCAGTGACAAACAGAGAACGTAGATAAGGAAGTGTTGGTTACTACTTCTCATAACAAAAGAACTAGGGGTCACCAAATGAAATGAATAGGCAGCAGGTTTAAAACAAATAAAAGGAAGTATTTCTTCATGCAAAGCACAGTCAACCTGTGGAACTCCTTGCCAGAGGATGTTGTCAACGCCAAGAATATAACAGGGTTCAAAAATGATAAATTAATGGAGGATAGGTCTATCAATGGCTGTTAGTCAGGCTGGGCAGGGATAGTGTCCCTACCCTCTGTTTGCCAGAAGCTGGGAATGAGCGACAGAGGGTGGATCACTTGATGATTCCCTGTTCTGTTCATTCCCTCTGGGGCACCTGGCATTGGCCACTGTTGGGAGAGAGGATACTGGGATAATGGACCTTTGGTCTGAGCCAGTATGGCCGTTCTTATGTTCTAATATTCTTATATTCTTAGTTAGCTGCCTAATTTCCATTGAAATTTTTAAAAAAGTAAGAGAAATTAAATATTCTGAGGTAGAGAATCATCTTTGCAGCCTGTTGATCTAGACTTGTTCATTTGGTCAGAGGGGACGAGGCATTGGAAAGCTTTTTCTCACACACCACTGCCTACCTTTAGACAACCTTTACCACAACTTTGGCTTATAAGTTTTTCAGTCCCATCTTGACTGCATGCTTTCTTTGCACAAAGCAGCTTTCCCTCTGTGTCAGCGATTCAATTGCACTGTTTAAAACCACAAAGTCTCCTTATGCCAAGTAACTCCCTCCCCCTTAGATATGCTGTACGCTAGGTCTGAAAGTATGAGAACTGAGATTCTAGGCACTTTCCAAAGAGAGAAGGAGGAGGATCCATGCCCCAGGGAACACACAATGTAGAACTAGACAGACAAGTTAACAAACAGAGCGTGGGTAGAGGAAAGATTTGCAACCAGCATGGAGTTGTATAAACAAATGTTATAGAAATACGGTAACAGAATTATAGTGAGATTGGGTTCAATTTTACCATTTCATACTTCCTCTTGAAACATTAACCTAGTAGGTTCAGGGTAATGTTGCTGGGACTGCAATTAAGGATTTATGTTACACTGTTGGAGGAAGAAAGAAGATCCCTGTGAGGTATCAGAGACCGTTACTGTCAGTGGAAACTTGCTGTATAGAAATTCCTTTATGGTTAAATTATATCCCATAATTTGACTGCCATTGCTTTTCAGGGTGTGTGTGTGGGATATCAGACTTGACTACCCTTTGTGGAATCCTATGCGTAAGGTGAATTCCCTTTATGTAATGGAGATCTGCCTACCAGACTACAAGTGCATTAGCAGTGCAAACCATGCTATGCTGCCAGAAACCAAGGGGACTCTTCTGACAGAAGAAGAAGAAGATGAAAAGTTGAACTGTGAAACATTTCAGAACTGGGCTTGCTGCAGTTCCAAGGAAGCATTCACCCACATGGGCAGCTCCAAGTAACAGCTCATTTCTCTGGACTACAATTCTGAGAAGTGTTGAATCCCCTCTGAGCTACAGGGACAGTTTATGTAAAGAGGTTTAGCATGGTGAGTGGAGTATACATACACACAGTGATACAGACACCATAGAGCCCTGCACAAAAACCTTGAACATAACAAACACTTTTTTTCCCTCAGGCAAATGTCTAGCCCTTGGGTTTTTTGCCATTTTCAGAGGAAGTTACATGAAAAGACAGAAGAAAGGGCCAGGAAATGTTCGTCAATGTTTTTGTGTAAAATAAATAAATAAATAAATAAAATCTTAATTACGATTGATTCATTTAAATCCCTTGTTTTTCGTTTATTGTGAAGGGAAAGGGAGATATTATGCATATGTTATTGTGTTGGTTTAATAATATTTTAAATACTTCTTTTACCTTTGCACATTTCTTTATATGCTGTCGAGTGCACATGCCTAATTTCTCTATACAGGGTTTTATCCTCATTAGTTAAATTAAAGAAGGAAAACATCCATAACTATTTTTATTATTTTCAGAACGGAGGGTCACCTTACTACCTGGTCCCACATACGGCATGTTGCTGTTCTTTGGGACCCCTAATCAATCCTCCTCAACCCACTGGCAGATCTTGGCTTTGAGGAACGGAATTTGTTTCTGAAAGCAGGAAATTTTGGGAGTCAAGCATCAAAATTCTTCTGTAAGGCCCTGATCCTACAGAAACTGAGCACGTGTTTCAGTTCACACATTGGAACAGACCCACTGAAATGTTAATAGGGCTATCCAGCGGGACAGATCCTCAGCTGGTGTAAATCTTCATATTGGCTTCAAAGGTGCCAGGACCCTTTACACCAACTGAGAATCTGCCTCAGGGTGGAGGAAGTTGAGCATGTTTGTAAGTCTTTGCAGGACCAAGGATTCCATATTTTAATTATAAAGGCTCGAAGAGACAACAAAAATCATGCCTCTTTGAGCTAATTTTCTTGTTCTGCAGCTAAAATATAAATCACCTTTTGCATGGAAAAGGTTTTTGATTTAGCACAAGATTACAGCAGAAACTGGAGATGAAAATTAATCTAACCCAGACTCAGACTAAAATAAATACACCCTAGCAGTTGTTTCCATTTTCTCTAGAGAGGTTCTTGCACAGCTGTATAGCACTGTGGACTCCGATGCTGTCTTTAAAGGGACCAAAGTCTCTCTAATACCAAGTAAGTGACTTAACCTTAATGCTCAGGAAAGGGTGTTTGAAAACTTTACATTTAAGAAAAAGTAATTTATTAAAGATTTTTGAAGGCATATTGAAGGTGAGATTAAAAATAACCCTGTGACTATGCAGGGATTCTTATTGTCTGTGCTGGTAGTGGTGGTTTTGGGCAATGCACACTTCGGATCCAGAGACAATAGGTCCTTCTGGAAATGTGTGTGTATAAATTCCCAGCTTCTGTCCGACTTTCAGTGACAGTTTGACATTCCTTCTTTCTAGCAGAGAGAAATTACATGAAAAATATAGTTAAAATAGTCATGTGGTGTTCTGCAATTTTAATTCATTTTTCCACTGCAATCTTCTAAAAATATTCTATTGAAAGGTTTCAACATTCATATTAAGTTCATACAAAAACTTGTTGTTAAAGTAGTTTTATAATTGCAGAAACAAACTTTCAAAAGTTAGCAAATGCCAGAATTAAGGTTGTTTGGGCAAAATTAACTCTTTCTCCTTATGCTACAACTTCTAATGAAATGATCACATGCTATTTTCCCCGACAACTCCCATTTTTAAGTTCCTATTATTATTATTACTAAAATCCTGGCTTCAAATGAGACTTAAGGAGCTCAGTCTATTCAGTTTATCAAAGTCTAGATTAAAAGAGGACTATATTATGTACTTATCAAATAGGTACTCTCTAGGTACCCACATACGGCAAAGATCATTGCTTTTAAGGCAAGAAGGGACCATTATGATAATCATTTAATTAAATTTCAACCACGATATTAACTTTCCAGGAGATCAAACACCTTCCAAGCCCTCCATCTGCATTATGGAGTCAGAAAATGAGAGCATTGCTGCTTGCCTGGCGAAAGATTTCTACCCTAAAGAGCTGAAGATATTCATGAATTCTAACAGTGAAATTATATATGAAGCAACAGACCCGATCCTCACATCTAGTGGGAAATACAGTGCTGTCAAGATTGTCAAGTTCTCTTCAACTGAACTAGTGTCTTGCTACGTTCAACATAACGGCAAAATTATTAAGAAAACCCAAACAGCTGAGAAGCCGCCAGGTATGTTTTCAGGGTTTAAGGCTCAATAAGATAATACACCTTTGAGATTAATTCAGTTTTTATTTATCATATAGGATCACAGTGGAAGTTGGAATGGATTAGTGCGTTCATCTAGTCCAGTATTCTGTCTCCAGCTGTTTCAAAGGAAATTGCAAGAAATCCTACATAAAATGTTTATTTAAGAAAATGTTTTGTGCCACTATTCAAGGACTCATATACTTCCAAAAAGGGCAGACTCTCTTTGACTTCACAGCACTATGGACCAGGCTAGAACTGTGCCCAGGGTGAATTTCCATGCTCTTGAATTTCAGATAGTTCAGTGGGATTATTATATATCTGTATAAATCATTTATTTTGGGTGCGGTTTGCTGTCTTTCTTTTAGATTTCACATCTCCTGCTCCAACGATCATTGTGCCCGAGCCGTGCAACATTTCAACCCCCACCCTGGAAGGTTAGTACCCAAATGAGTGATTAACAGACCTCCACTGCTGTGTGGAAGGGGAAACTGAGGCACTTTGCCTCATGGCATTGGTGGCTAAATGCCAAGACACCTTCATTTGAACAGATACTGCTATCTGCATTCTGTTAGTAATACAACACCCCAACATGTTTTCAGGCACCTGGGGACCAGGAACTGCGGACCTTGCAAGAACACCTATGAATGACATCCTAGGATTTAAAGGTACTGGCAGGGGGTGTGACCAGAGACAAACAGGGATTTAACATGTACGGCCTCCACCATGGACAGTGTCCAAGACTCTGGCAGTGAGTTCAGGAGAAGGATGTGACGTTGCATTCTATATGTTTTACTGTGACGGGTTCAGTCAGAGAGATCGTCTTGGAACTGTAACCCGATGTGCTGAAATTACCTCTGAGCCCGTTTTCCACTCCCAGCCTGGGACTCCAGAACCCTGCCTTGTTGAGCCAGACACGCTATCCTGCTGTAACCCAGACCCAGGGGCTGGGCCATGGCCCCAAAGCTGCAGACTTTAACTAAAAACAGCTCCGCAGGTCACCTATCTCCAGCACCTGGACACCCAGTTCCCAATGGGATCCAAACCCCAAATGAATCTGTTTCACTCTGTATAAAGCTTATACAGGGTAAACTCATCAATTGTTCGCCTCTATAACATGGAGGGAGAGAGAGAGAGATGCACAGCTGTTTGCTTCCCCCAGGTATTAATCACTTACTCTGGGTTTATTAATAAACAAAAATGATTTTATTAAGTATAAAAAATAGGATTTAAGTGGTTTCAAGGAATAACAGCCAGAACAAAGTAAGTCACAAAGCAAAATAAAACAAAATATGCAAGTCTAAGCCTAATACATTAAGAAACTGATTACAGGTAATATCTCACCCTCAAAGATATTCCAATAAGCTTCTTTCACAGACTAGACTCCTTCCTAGTCTGGGCCCAATCCTTTCCCCTGGTACAGTTCTTGTTACATCCAGCAGACATCTCAGGTGGTAAGCAGGGGTTTTCTCATAACCGGCATCCCCCTTTGTCCTGGTCCACCCACTTTTATATCTTTGGCACATGGCGGAAATCTTTTGTCTGTGCTTGTACACACCTCTGCCTCATCAATGGAAAAGTACAAGGATTAAGATGGATTCCAGCATCATGTGACATGGTCACATGTCACTGTAAGACTGCTAGTCTCCATTCTTCCTGGGTTGGCCCACACATACACTGGAAGGTTTGCAGATAAATAAACCATTTACAACCAATTGTCCTAGTGAATTGGAGCCATCAAGATTCTAAACCACCATTAAGGGCCCACACTTTACATAATTACAATAGGACCTCAGAGCTATACTTCTTATTTCTAGCTTCAGATACAAGAATGATCCATGCACACAAATAGAAGGAATATATTCTGTAGGTTATAACCTTCGTTATGATAACTTACAAGAGACCTTTTGAATAAAGCATTTTCCAGTTACATCAGATTCACACTCCTAAGCGTATTTCCATAAAACATATGGAGTGCAACGTCACAGTGGTTTACTGTCTTTCTTTTAGATTTCACATCTGCTCCAACAATCATCGTGTCCGAGCCGTGCAACATTTCAACCCCCAGCTTCGAAGGTTAGTACCCAAACGAGTGATTATGTTGCTGCAAGACTTTATGGCCAACAGGCAACTTGTGAGATGGGGCGTGGGGGAGGGGAGAGCTATTGACTTCAACATCAGCTGAGAATCTGGCCCTTGCTGTGTCTGGTAATTGAACTGTAAATAACGTAGGACCAGGTTGTCCAACCTTTACTGGTGTTGGCGAGCAGCTGTTCACACAAGTGGACCCATTGCTGTGAATGGAAAGAAGTGCTGAGCAATGGTGAGCAGGGTTCCTGCAGTCTAGCTCCGAGAGTCCTGCTCCCATTGACGGCAATGGCACAGGACTGAGAAACAAACATCTCCCCTTTGGTCTATTGCTACCATACGTTGTTAACTCATTCCACATGGGCCCATTTCCCACTGACATCAATGACAATTCATCACATTCTTCTTCTCCTTCTCTAAGCATTTTGCATTGCAGAAGAGAGCTGCACCTTGCCAGCTCCACTTCCTTACTCCTGCTCTTTAGCACAGAGAAAGGCTTGGAAGGATTAGATTTTTTTATCAGTAAATGTTGATAAAAGCAACATAATAAAAATGCTGCATGAGAATGTATTAGAGCAGGCCTGTACAACATGCGGCCCGCGTGGGCTCATTGTGCGGCCCGCGGGGGGGGGGGGGGGGGGAGGGGGACAGGGGGGAGGGGAGGGGGGGGGGCGGAGTAGGTGAGCGAGCGGGCAGTGGCAGGGAATGAGTAGGCGATCCGGGAGGGTGGAGGGCTGAGGAGGCGAGTGGGCGGGCAGTGGCGGGGGGTGAGTAGGCAAGCCGGGGCAAGGGAGCTGAGGAGGCGAGTGGTGAGTCGGTTGCTGACCTGTTCTACTGATCTGGTCTTGCTTCCATCCCCTCTCCCAGGGCCGGCTCCAGGCACCAGCAAAACAAGCAGGTGCTTGGGGCGGCACATTTCTAGGGGCGGCATTCTGGCGCCGGCATCATAGATGCCGACTCCGGGGCATGGGAAAAAAGTGCCCTCGCTGCCCCAGCTCACCTCCGCTCCGCCTCCACCTGCTCCCCTGAGCACGCCGTCACCGCTCCGCTTCTTCTCCCTCCCTATCAGGCTTGCTGCGCGCGAAACAGCTGTTTTGCGCAGCAATGCTGGAAGGGAGGAGAAGCCAAGCGGCGGGGCGCTCGGGGGAGGCGGCGGAGGTGAGCTGGAGCGGGGAGTGGTTCCTCTACCCCCCCTGTTACTTCCTGCACCCCCCCACCTTAGCTCACCTCCGCTCCGCCTACTCCCCTGAATGCGCCGCTGCTCCGCTTCTCCGCTCTCCCTCGCCTGAGAGGGACGGGGGAGAAGGAGAGCGGCGGCATGCCCGGGGGAGCAGGCGGAGTGGAGGTGAGCTAGGGCGGGACGTCACGGGGGGCCAGTAGGAAGCAATGGGGGCAAGAAATGCGGCACGCCAGGGGAGGAGGCGGTGCTGGGGATTTGGGGAAGGGGTTCAGAAGGGGTGGAGTTGGGGTGGGGCCAGGGACACGAAAAAGAAAGGGGAGGCGGCCAAAAATTTTTTTGCTTGGGGCGGCAAAAATCCTAGAGCTGGCCCTGCCCTCTCCAAGCGTTGCAGCTGTCCAGAGGTGCCTGCCTTCCACGCCTTCCTCATTCACACCTCATTCATTCAACAGGGCAATCGATTACAAAGTGGGGGGGAAGATCTTATTCTACTTCTATCAAAAAGACATTTTTCTTTTACCTTAATTATACTACCTATGGGGCCGCTATAACATATGACCGAGGTTCATACTGCTGTTTTGGTGGGGCGGCGCTGGGGAAGAGGGTTTAATTCCGTGGAACAGATGGCGCGGGGGTGGGGGGTCGGCGGCGCTGGGGAGGTTGTTTCCGTGGGGTGGGCGGTGCTGGGGGGGGGGGGGTGTGGTGTTTCGGGGGGGCTGGGGGGCGCTGGGGGGGGGTTGGGGGGGCTTGGGGGGGTTGGGGGGGGCGGGGGGGGGCGGGGGTNGGGTTTGGCGGCGCTTGGGGGGGGTTTGGCCCTCAGTTGTTTTCTTTGGAGTAATATGGCCCTCGCCGCTTTACGAGTTGTGCAGGCCTGTATTAGAGTTTGACTTACGGGTATTTACTTTGTCAATATTATATATCAAAATATACCATCTGTGTTTTAATGGTTATAAAGCTTTAATTTATTGAATCTCAAAATATACTATCATTGAATAATTATTGTCTGTCCCCCAGTAATTTCATACAATTGTGAAAAATATAAATAAATAGAAATAGAAAAAAAGCCATTGATGTTATCGGTCTAAATTATTTACAATTATTAAATTATTTTAAAATATTAAAAATTATTACAGTTTTTAATTAAAAATTGAATTCTGACAAGTGTCTCTCTCTCTCTCTCTCTCTCTGTGTATATGTATGTATGTGTATATGTATGTGTGTATATATATATATATAATATGTTATATTAATTGTTATATTTGGCTTTGTGCAAATATGAATTTTCATGGGCAAACTACACCATTGTTTCATATTTTATAGAGCCGAATGAGGAGAAAAACATAAAGACACTATCCGCTGCCCTGCTGGGTTTGGAAATTGTGCTTGCAAAGAGCATCCTCTTTAATGTGCTCATGATTGCAAGATTAGTCTTTGAGGTACGTGATACTTTGCAGTGCAGACCGGGCTCTGGCATTTTTATCACAATGTCTGCTAATAGCGCCTAGGGCAGGTTTTTTAACATACTAGTAAAAATGTAGATGGAGCCTAAGTCCTGCCTACACTAGCAGGAAGAGAAGAGGTAGGAGGAGAAGAATTGTTTTGTGATTAGGGGCTTGGGCTCCGTTCCCGGCCTTACCATGTTTTGTGCAGGAGCGCCACCAGCTTTTTTGCCGCCCTAGGCAGCGGAAGGTCCCGCCCCCGAAATGTTAGCACCCTAGGCAACTGCCTAGGTTGCCTAATGGGTGCGCCGACCCTGGTTCAGTGTTGGCTTGAGCAACTCCCACAGGTTCTTTAGAATGTTCTGCCTTTAGTCTCTCTCTGTCTTGGGTCTCCATCTGTAGAGTGGGAATAACAGCATTCCCCTACCTCCCAGAGGGTTTGGGAGGATAAATACATAAAAGTTCTCAGCCATTACTATTGGAGGCTGTATAAGTACCGTAGGTTGACAGCATGCACACAGTTGTACCATTAGTCAGGAAATGGTGGTTTGCAGTGTTGTAGTAGCCGTGTTGGTTTCAGTATATTAGAGAGACCAGGTGGATGAGGTAAAATCTTTTGTTGGACCAACTTCTGCTGGTGAAAGAAACAAGCTTTCAAGCTACACAGAGCTCTTCTTCAGGTCTCTTTCTCCAACAGAAATTGGTCCAATAGAAGATATTACCTCACCCACCTTGTCTCTATGAAATAATAGGACATTTCTCAGAATGGTTGTGTAATCAGAGATCTCCTGTCTCTAGTGTGGAAGTTTATATTTATTAATATTGCACTAGTGCCTAGTATAGGGCCAAGGATCCATTATTCTGGGCACTGCTGAGACACATGATGAGAAACAGTCCCTGCCTATTGCTGACAACTGAAATAAAGAAAACAGATAAAAGGATCAATATACCCACTTCTCCCAGGGTCCTGGTGGATTCTCCATCACTGAAAATTTTTAAACCAAGATTGCAAGCTTTTTCTATAAGATCTACTCTAGGAATTATTGTGAGGCAGTTTTCTGGCCTGTGTGACACAGGTCAGACTAGAGGATCACAATGCTCCCTTCTGGCCTTGGAATCTGTGAATCTCTTGTTCTGTAATTGATTCACATGTGAAACTCTCACAGATGTCACTATAACTTCAGCACCTCTATGATTAATATGCAATTGGGATTTGCCATGTGGAAAAGACCAGATATTTTTGCTGTAATAAAATAAATGAACACAATAATTAATAGCAATGTCATTGTTGTTGTTCTAGGTTCGCGAGAAGGAGCGAGGAAGGACCTGAGAAATAATATAAACAAAGATGACAGAAATTTTGCTTTAATTATATCCACTGCTTTTGATACTGACAATTAGTCTGCATTTATTGTTGCTATGAATAGATTTTTAACAAGCTAATTTTGCTTAAAGAATTGTAAAGTTACAATAGTGACTTCAGCATTAAGATTGGAGGAGAGTTTCTATTTTAAAGTTTATTTTGTATTCCCTCAAAACTTTCCCTGCCCCTTGAAAAAAAATCCTATCTTTAGTGCAAACCTACCATGTTTCTTAGGCTAGAATAGGATGTTTGCCAACTAAATTATACTGATTGTACAAGAATTTTTGAAAGAGTAGACTTTGAAAGATGATGGGCTTTTTAAAAATGTCTAACTTTTTTGAATTCATGTATTTTCCTTTCCTATTTTTATATGCTAGCAATGTTTTGTGTTTTGGCGCATGTTGCTTACACAATAAAAAAATGTTGCACAACAAGAGTTGTTTCTTTTAACAATATTGAATGATTTGAACCTATAAATGGCAAAGAGGCTTTTCTCTCCAGAGGTGCTAGCTCCCAGCCAGCTCCATGTTGTGGGAGAGACTGGTTCGGGTGGGCAGGGAATGGAATATGGGCCTTTCCTCTCTAGGAGTGCCAGCTTCTCATCTCCCACCAAGGCAGGGAGATTGGCTGACTCCAGGGCTGGGGAATGAAATACAAGACCTTTCCCAGCTCAGGGTGTTGGTTCTGATTTCATCTCAGGTCAGAGAGATTGGCTGGGGTGAGTGAATAGGCTACAGGGTCTCTCTCTTTTAGGACATACCAGTCTGGCTACACACTGCAGGGACTAGAGGTGGGGCAAAGGTGGGAGTGAGGGAATGGGATTTGGAGACTATTTCAAAAAATGAATATAAAGAAATGTTAGTTTTTCCTTCTGCTACATGAAGCAAATGATGCTTCTGCTCTCTAAACCAGAGTCCATGAAACTCAGAGTGTTACGCAAATTGTGTCACTAACGGAAGGAAATTAATAAAATAAAAAGGTTCATGGATATTAGAAAAAAAACATCTGCGTGCAGCAAAGTCAGGACTGAAGGTGGGCAAATAATTGAGTTTTTGGTTCAGTGCTTGTACCAAAAATAGTAAAAAGTTTAATTTTGCATTGAGTGGAAATGACAGCTTTTCTCACCAAAATGAAAACATTTAATTTTGGGTTGAATACAATGATTTGTTTGACCTGATATAAAACATTTCAGTTCAGTTTCACTTTTTACCTTTTAAAAATAGTTAAATCTACCTAGCACCATTCTGAAACAAAAAGTCAAAATGTTTTGTTTCAAAAATGCCAAAAAATGTTTCCCCCCGTTATTTTGGCTGAAACTATTTGCTGAATTTGACCCATATTCATGAACAAATTTGATTGACTCAAAACTGTGTATTTTGGAGAATAAACTAGCTACAAAACCGAAAGCCCAACCCTCACCCCGCTCTAGGCAGGTGTGAAGTGCCTTAGCACAAAGGAACTGGAGAAGTTTGCCAAGAGCCAAAGAGTTTCAGAAGCACTTTGGGGATTTAGGAGTGCAAATCCCATCGACTCAGAATAGAAACTGTGCTTCTAAATCCAAGAAGCATTTTTTTTTAAATCCCACCTTCTTCCTGGTTCTAGTCAGGGCTTTCCTGCCCGGACAAATGAGGCCCTCTACTCCCGAAAGTTTTCAGTCCAGGAAGACTGAGTAAGAAATCCAGAATGAGAATGCCGTTATTTATCATGTCTATTATGTCCTACTTAGCGATCGGTGCCTGATGGTGCTGGGCACTGAACATACCCAGTGACTAACTGAGATCCAGGTCCCATTGTGTTGGGAGCTGCACAGACAGTCAGAGACAGCCCCTGCCCTGAAGAGCCTATAGTCTAAGTAGACAAGGCAGGAAAAGGGAGGTGGAATTGGCTAACAACACAAACCAAAGTGGGCAGAGTTTTGGTGCACACCTATTATTAGGTCTGTGCTTAGTAGATTCCACCAAAGAGCTAAGCAGCATGAAAACCAGTCTCTGAAACTCAGCTCACTCTGGGCTGGAGTTCATTTCCTGCTTAGCGCTGACTAGTCCCCTGATCCTGCAGCTCTCGGAGACACAACCACAGCCCCTCGCGTCCATGGACTTACCAGTCAACCCCCTGGGACCTCTCTCCAGAATCAGAAAGATGAAACACTAGCTCAGCTTCGCATCCACTCTATTCGCTTTCAAAGGTAATTTAATTGCTAAAGATGTTGGCGGTTCTTTTATTTATGAATCTTAATGTCTGTTTTTTCCATCCAGAAATCCAGTCAAACTATGAATTTGTGGCATCCGGTGGAGAAATTAAAATGCTCGGGGATTCTCTCCGGATCTCCTGCAAAACCTCCAGATTCAACTTTGGTGGCACGTGGTTGTCCTGGGTCAGACACGCACCTGGGAAGGGACTGCAGTGGGTTGCCACAATTAGCAAAGACGGGGATGCAATATATTACTCTGAGTCTGTGAAAGGGCAATTCACCATCTCCAGAGACAATTACTGGAACATGTTGTATTTGCATATGACTGAGCTGAGACGTGAAGATGCTGCTGAGTATTACTGCACGTGGGCACGGTGTGCAGAAGGCAGTGGGAGCTCAGACAAGAACCGTGACTTGTGGTTGGGGGAGCAGGTTTCTGCTGAGGAAGCCAAAGGCCTGAATGCTAGAAAACCCTGATAGAAACAGGCGGAGTCTATCCACTCTGTCTTAACAATAGTACAGGGTTACCTGCTTCCATCCACTTTCTTTCTCTGGAACTGAATACCAAGAAACTTTTCCTTTCCCCCTGGCACCAGCTCTTTCCTGTCCCTTGAGGTGCCCCAGTTCCCCCACACCCCTACCCCACAACCCCAAGGAACACCAAAATCTAAGCATCTCACCAGGGTTTGTTAGGACTCCCACCAAAGGCGCTTATCTGTGCTTTATGATGGGGCAAAAGGAGATCTTGCAAGGTGTGTGTGGAGGTGGGGGTGTCTCCATTTTCCAACATGGGCTGGGTGTGTGATCAAAGAGAATATAAATTGTTTTATGTTTTTCTTGAACAGGGCACAAGGATTGGGTGTTTGACATGCTGGCTGTGCCCTGTGCATTCATACATCCGTCTATCTATCTAGGTTGTATGCAGTGTTATTGGAGCCCTGTCTGTCCCCAGATATTAGGGAGACAAGGTGGGTGAGGCAACATCTTTTATTGGACCAACTTCTGTTGGTGAGCAAAACAAGTTTTTGAGCTAACAGACCTGAGGACAAGCTCGGTGTAGCTTGAAAGTTTGTCTTTCTCACCAACAGAAATTGGTCTATTAAAAGATATTACCTCACCAACCTTGTTTATCTATCTGGTGGTATTATAATATATACTAGTACTTGTGTTTTGTGCTGTTAATAAAAAAACATATAGGACCAGACTGCAATATCCTTAATCAGGTTGAATAGTTCCATTGTAGGAATGTGGCTATTTTGGGGATAAAGTATTACCAAATGTAAAAAGATCACCGTGTTACCCATAGGAAGAGACAGTCCTTGTCCCAAGCAGCTTACATCTTGGGCAGACCAAAAAGAAAAGGAAAAGGGAATGGGACCAGGATTCAACGTAGTCAGCCCATGGGGAAAATGAGCCCAGCTGTTGTTAATTCCATGAATATTATTATTTTTCCCCTCAGTCAAGCCACACAAGTCATGGAATATAAAATGCAGGGTATTCTGGGCTGGAATTCATCTAACTTCTAGAAGACAAAACAAGTGCAAAATACATAACTGAATTTCTTGTTTAAAGCCCATGATTTGCCTGACTCTACAGTTCTTGGAGAGAAAATCAAGACCAGGAGTAGTCAATAGGTGGGCTACAAGCAAAATTTGGACTGCCAGATTCTTTTGAATGGACTTGAAATCTTTTTATTTACTTATTAATTATTATTTTCTCTGGAGTCTGGACCTGGACTGTACCTTGACCAAGAAATCTAGGCCGTGACAAAAAATAATTGATTACCCTGATCTAGTCAGCCTGCATCCCCTGTGTGTGCAATTAACAGCAAATTCCCAAGAGAACTCTCCTCAGAATCAGAGAGATGATATTATGGGTCAGTATTGCAGACATAGGAGATGCCCAAGTATTATTATAGAAGTCTCCATGTCTCCTTTTTTCTATCCAAGTCCTGGGGCTAGGTGACACCTTGGCCCGGGAAACTGGACAAAGGGAGAGGTGGAGGGGGAGAGAGCCTGCTGGAGGGGTTTTTGGTTTCAGTTTTGTGCTGGGTGGTGGAACGCAGGGAACCCCAAGGCTGGGGTCTAAGCTCCCTGCCTCCCAGAAGGACTTGACGGAGGGGTCCTGGTTGTACCTACAAGCTCTGTTTTAGACTGCGTTCCTATTGTTCAATAAACCTTCCATTTTACTGGCTAATGAGAGTCACGGTGAATCCCAGGAAGAGGGATGCAGGACCCTGACTCCCCCACACTCTGTGACACCAGTCAAAATTAGAATTTGTGGCATCTGGTGGAGAAGATAAAATGCTCAGGGACTCTCTCCAGATCTCCTGCAAAACCTCCGGATTCAGTTTTGGTGATTATAGGATGACCTGGTACGGAAACACGCCTGGAAAGCCACTGGAATGGGTATCAACCATTAGCTATTGGTTGAGAGATACAAAAAATTACGCTGCTCCAGTGAAAGGCCGATTCACCATCTCCAGGGACAATCCCAACAACTTCTTGTACTTGCATATGACTAACCTTAGACCTGAGGATTCTGCTGAGTATTACTGTGGTTGGACACAGTGTGCAGAAGGCACTTGGAGCTCTATTTCCTTGGCCACATGTATCATGTCCTTTTTCTGGTGGCTCATCCACAAAAGGAGGACAAGAGCTCACTACTGCTACCATCTGAGGGAGTTGCTGGGTTGAGATAAGCTGGAAGAAGGAGGCAATAGCCCAAGAATCTGGGACTTCAAGCCCCTCAACCCCCTCCCCCCCCCCCCATCATACACAGCTATTTTAAAGTTTAGCGTGATAGTAAAGAGACCCCTTTTCAACCCTTCACCACACAAGAGAAAGCCTGCAGGATTTGTCATTAACTATTTATTTCTCCTCTCCTGGCTCCCAAACTGCTTCTCCTCCCTACTGCGCCAGCCACCTTCAAGTTCTCCCTCTTCTCTCCCCGGCTCTGCTCACTTGATTGCAGCAGCTCAGCGGCTGGTCCAGCTTTACTCTTTCACTTCCATTCTTCTTCACTTCTTTGGGTGGCTGCATTTGCCATTGAGCAGGCTGATGGAAATACCTGAGTGCTCGGCCTAGGCCAGGGGTCTCAGACACGCGGCCTGCGGGGCTATTTCTCTAGGTAAGCGGCTCCAGGCCAGAGCTCAATGCCGTCCTGCACCCTAACCCCCTGCCGTGAGCCCACTGCCTGCACCCCAACCCTCTGCCACACCTCGCACTCCCTCCTGCACCCCACACCCCAACCCCCTACCCTGAGCCTCCTGCCTGCACCTCAACCCCCTGCTGCACCCCAACTTCCTGCCCTCAGCCCCCTGCTTCATCCCACATCCTTCCTACACCCCAACTTCCTATCCTGAGCCCCCTTCTCCATCCCCCACCCCTTCTGCACCCCAACCTCCTCCCAAGCCCAGTCTGAACCCCAACCCTCTGCCACACCTTGCACTCCCACCTGCACCCTGCACCCCAACTCCCTGCCCTGAGCCCCCTGCACCTCAACTCCCACCCTGAGCCCCCGCACCCCTCCTGCCCCCTCTGGGCCAATGAACTAGTCCTCAGGCGGCCCTCATGGTCATTTGAGTTTGAGACCCCTGGTCTAGGCTCACAGGCCCAGCAGCTAAAGCCAAGCCCCACTGAGAGCAGGGGGAGATTAGCCTGGAGTGTCAGGAGTGGAGGCTTTGCCCATGGGGACCCAGGCACTGCCGCTGCTGTCACCTTCATGGTGAATCCTCCAATCCCTCGCCAAAGGGCTCTTCCACATTCTGCAAACTGGCCTCATGGGCTGACTGTCTAGGAGAACAGAAACCCTTTGTTAGAGCCGGAGAGTCTTTTGCCATGGCTCCCTGAGGGCTACAGTCAAACACCTGCGAGTCTCTAGGAGGCTCTCAAGGAGTTCCTTGCTCAGGCACTTGGCACCCACTAGCAATGGTCTCTGACAGCGGCATTGCCAATGGGAGCTCAGCAGATGGTCCTTTCTATGGTTTCCTGAGTGGGAGGGAGGTTGGTCTCGTCATTTAAGGCCTAGTGTCAGAGTCAGGGCTCCTGGGTTCTCTGAATTTGGAAGTGGCTGGAGTCTAGTGGTTGGAGCTGGACTGGTATCAGTCCCACCCTTCCTTCCTGCCCGTCAGGGACATCGTGTGTGACCTTGCAGCCAGTTGCTTTCTATCCCTATGCTCCAGTGAACAGGGATAATACTGACCCCCCTCAGAGGGGCTGGCAGGGGCAAGGTGGGGCTCCAAGTGGCCCTCCCTGAATGTTTCAATCACTTGACGGTGGCAGCGCTACTAAGGCAAGCAAGGAATTTGAGCCTTGGGGAAGTTTTTAACCTAAGCTGGTAGAAATAAGTTTAGGGGGTCTTTCATGCAGGTCCCCACATCTGTACCCTAAAATTCAGAGTGGGGAGGGAACCCTGACATGAGCTGACCTTAGAACCTAACCCCCACATAAGATGCGACTCCACTGTATTCATTTTTGATAGTTTAGTGACGCTCCAGGGGGAGGGGAGGTGGGAGGGGATGTCCTCTCCTTTTGCCTCTCAGTTAGGGCTCAGTCTATAATCAGCTTGGCTAGGCCCCAGGCTGTGCAGCCCAGGAGAAAGCACTCTGTTACAGACCTGCTCTGCCCACTCCGACTGTTGGTGGCCTGGGGTCCTTGCTCCCCATTTCACACCTGGTTTCCAGAGGGACTGAGGACACACAGGCCCCACTGCCTGGAACTGGAGTTTGCTTGTTCTGGTGACTCTGACATTCGGAGGCTGACAGGTGTGGTGAGGGGGCTGGAGAAACCCCACTGCTGCAGGAAGTGGAGCTGGAGACCGGAGATGCCAGGTGATCAAGACTACCCGATGCTCTCTTCATACCCCAGGGGCTGGAGTTTCCTGCCAGAAATGCTCTCAGGAGTCCAGGTTCGAGGACATCTCTGGAGAGCCCCTTCCTAGGAAGGAAACCAGGGTGGTAGGATGATGGAGAAGTCTCTGTCCCAGAACTGGGAGCCAGGGACAGGGGAAGCTCCCAGACAGGCAATGCATCGGGGATGCCATTTCTCCCGCAAGAGACCCACGCGCCCCAAGGAGTAAATGGCTCTTACCTCTATGAGGAGCTGGGGTCTTCCATCTAAGCCTCTTTGAGAGCCAGCATTGCTTGCTTGGATGGGGCAAGATGACCTATCCCTACTGCTCCCTGACGTGGCTCAGCTACCGGATGCACCCATCTGGGAGGCTGTGCCAGATCCCAGGGCCTGGAAGACAGCTAGGAAGGAGGCTCCTATTCCTATCATACCTAGAGACTCCATAGAAGGGCCAAGGGGAGAATAAAGGGCAGGAGATGAAGCTAGCCCTGAGCCTCTGTCACACCCACACCTCCTCAAAAGTGGAGCTTTCCGAGCTCTAGTGGGGCTGTGGCCCTGACACAAGGGCATTTTTACACCACATGGAGCAGGGAGAGCTCTACATGGGCGCAGCAGGAATGGGAGGGGGGTAGACCAAGGAAAGGGGGGGGAGGAGAGTGGGTGCAACAGAAAGAGGTCTTGCCCCATATGAAGGTATTTGGGGGGCAGAGGGAAGAACCCTGCTCCACAGAGAAGGGGGAAGAGTTTCTGTGAGTGCCAGGGGGCTCCATTTCCCCTTCCACTAGCTCTCATTCTTGCTCTCCCACTCCGAGGGAGACCACTCCGGCTGGCCCAGTCTGGTCCGGACCAGAGTCTGCAAGGTAGCAGTGGGCCCACAATAGGGCTGGGCGCTTTTCACGGGATTGGGACTCACCACCATGACACCTCCTGCTGGTCACTCCAGGAACTAGCTCAGTCCATGGGGAACGCCCTCTGTTGGTAGCATTCCATCCATCTCTTGTCCTTCGCTGGCATCTGGACCCACGTTGCTCACCGCTTGAGAGTGTCCTTCAGGCCACTGCCCCTCCAGCAGTGCCTACTAGTCCATCCTCACCCCATTCCAGTGGGCAGGGGTTAGCAACAGTCCTTGCACCTGCCTTGGTGGCCAACCGCAACCCCCAAGGTCTAGTCCCTTGTCTTAAAGGCCGGTTACAATTTGTCTCGGCCATCGGATGGCCAGGTGCAGTACTGCTCAGCCTGCGGTGCTAATCTCCTGCTCAGGAGACAGACCTTTCCCCATGAAGTTCTGGGACAGACTACCTATTGCTCTTCTGGGCAGCCATTATATAGGGCCTAGCCTAGCCCGCATTGGCTGGCTCTAATCTCAGCCCTGATTGGCTCTCAGTAGGTCCTTCCCTGATTGGCTGCTGGCTTGCACAGCCATTCTGGCCTACTCTAGCCCCCTCTCACATGGGGGTGGGGCAGCTGCCCCACCACAAACCCTCCCCCTTAAAAATGCTCACGGGGGAGGGGAGGGGAGGGAAGGGTAGGGTTCCTATTGCCCCAGCTTCCTTCACACCNTAGGATTCCTATTGCCCCAGCTTCCTTCACAGCGGGGCCTGCAGGGCATCCCTTTCTTCTTGCAGGCCCTCCTAAGTCTGGAGCCACCTGCTTCCCACCTCTAGGGTCTGGGTTCCCACTGTAGAATGTCCTGGTCCTACGTGGGGTCCTACTTCTGTTTGGGTTCCCACATGGGGCCGCCTGGCTCCTATGTGGGTTCCCTCATTTCAGTGGGGCCTCTCTGCTCCAGCCCCTTTCTCTCTAGGGGCCTCCGTCTTCACCACCTCTTCCCTGGGGCTGGTCTCTGACCGAGCCCTTGTCTCGGACACTCCCCCTTTCTGCCTCAGGGGGCAGTGCCTCTTTAAGTGTCCCTCTTGGTGGCAGTGGAAGCACTTTCTGGGTCTTTCCCCTGCCACATCCCTACTCCTGCTTGTTTGGGCCCGTGCCCTAGCCTTCCTTCTGGGCTGGCCCGGGCCTTGGGAGTCCTGTAGGGGCACTCTCTCTTCAGGTGCCCCACCTCCCCACAGACCCAACAAGTTGGGGGCCCCCCTGTTACTCTCACAGGGGGTGCCTTTTCTGGGTAGGGCCTCTCTGCCCCCTCCCAGTAGGGACTCTCCGTCCTTTTTTGTCCCCATCGCCTATAGGCGAAGCAGTTCAGCGTTCCCGGTCCCAGCCTCTCGCCCTTGGTGCCGGATCTCTTGTTTGGTCTGGGTGCCGACCGCCACAGCAGCCAGAACAACTCCCTCTGCTACTCGGCAAGCCGAGCCACCCAGGCCCTCCAATAGAAATCTCTTTTCTCCACCATTTTGTATCTCCGTGTGGCACAATCTGCCTAGTCCGCTTGATGTCCTTCTTCAGGCCACTGCCCTCCAGGCCCTCTATTCCATCCTCACCTCCTTCCGGCAGGGAAGGGGGGAATCAGGTTAGCCACAGTTCTTACACCTGCCTCAGTGGCTAACCACAACCCCCAAAGTCTAGCCTCTTGTCTCAAGGGCCGGTATCAGTTTGACTCAGCCACCGCATGGCCAGGTGCAGTACAAGAGGGGGACCTAGGCCCACCCACTACTCTGGGTCCCAACCCAGGGATCCTCCAGTGGCAGCCTCCCTGCTCTCCCCTTGTCCAACAGTCCCTGGGCCATTTCTACTCCGGGCCCTCTAGGCCCTTTCTATCAGGGCCTGCAGTCTGGCAGGTCTTGGGCCGGAGCTGTAGTATGCTCCCTTGAGCCTGCCTAGCACTGCTCTTTCAGAGATGCTGGTCTCCTGCTCTGAAGACAGACCTTCTCTCACAAAGGTCTGGGACAGACTGCCTGCTGATCGCCTGGGCAGCCTTTATATAGGGCCTAGCCTAGCCCTGATTGGCTGGCTCTAATCTCGGCCCTGATAGGCTCTCGTTTGGCCCTTCTCTGATTGGCTGCTAGCCTGTGCAGCCGCTCTGGCCTACTCTAGCGCCCTTTTGTATGGGGGTGGAGCAGCCGCCCCACCTCAGCGATCAGCTGTCACAACCAGGTGCGGGGCTGGCTCCAGGCACCAGCGGAGGACGCACATGCCTGGAGCGGCATTTCGTCCATTCTTGGGGCAGCACAGTCTGGGCGACTTTTTTGTTTTTTGCACTTCGGCAGTTTGGGCGGCGGCAGTCCGAGCGTTGTTGTTGGGTTTTTTTTCTGTTTCAGCAGTTAGGATGGCGGCAGTCCAAGTGGTTGGGGTTTTCTTTGGTTTTCTTTTTGCTTGCTTTGGCAGTCTGAGCGTTGTTTTTTGGGGGGTTTTTTGCTTGAGGTGGCAAAAATGGTTGAGCCAGCACTGCTGGGCTGAAGTTGCTCAAGTGGTCAGCCCCTCAACACAGTGTATCGGGGGTGGCTCAGGCCTGGGCAGGGCCCAAGCACCCCACAAACATCCAAACTTCAAGGGCGGGCCCTGGCCTGGGTGGAACCCTGGCAGCTAGCAAACAGACAGACTTGACAGGGCTGGCTCTAGCCTGGGCGGGGCCCCGGTGGCCAGCCAACAAACAGTTCCTGTCCTGGGCTACAGCCTCCTTGTACCGTGTAGGGGTCAGCCACCCGGGGTGGGGTGGCAGGGGGACGCGGACCCACCCTCCTCACCCGCGTCCCAGCCCAAGGCGCTGGCAGGGGCAGGATTGGTTGTCCCTGCGTCAGCGGGGATCCAGCCGCAACACGCCGACTGAGTCGCGCCGGGCTCTGCAGCCAGCAGCTCCCGGGCTGCCCCGGGGCTACTTCCTGCCTCCCTGGCAGGGGTTTGGTAGCTGTGGTCTCCAGGCCTCTTCCGGCTCCTTGGGGTAAACCGCAGTGGGTACTCCGGGCCAGTCCTCGTCCATGCCTGGGGTTAGGGTTAGGGGCCTTTGGAGAACAGGCCAAGTGTCCTCCTCTGTTGCAGGCTGTCCCCAACTGTGGTGCAGGGCCGGCCTTTTATATATCCGGCCGCACGCCTTGGTCCTTACGGCAAGGGGGGGTGGGGCAATATAGGCTCCACCCTCCAAGGGGCATGTAGGGGATCTCTCGCTCTGCTGCTCAGAGGGAGGCCACTCAGTCTCAAGAGAGTCCGCCAGGGGCCCTGGTGGCCAGCAACAAACAGTCCTCCAGGCGAGGGGGGCGGGGCAATATAGTCTCCGCCCTCCAAGGGGTGTGTAGGGGATCACTCGCTCTCCTGCTCGGAGGGAGGCCACTCAGTCGCAACAGAGTATACCAGAGGCCCCGGTGGTTGGGCAACAAACAGTCCAACAGGCGAAGGGGGCGGGATGATATAGGCTCCGCCCTCCAAGGGGCGTGTAGAGGGGCCCTCGCTCTCCTGCTCGGAGGGAGGCCGCTCATTCTCAAGAGAGTCCACCAGAGGCCCTGATGGCCAGCCAACAAACAGTCCTCCAGGCGAGGGAAGTGGGGCGATGTAGGCTCCGCCCTCTAAGGGGTGTGTAGAGGATCCCTCACTCTCCTGCTCGGAGGGAGGCCACTCAGTCTCACTACACTCCCCGTTTAGAGGGAGCAGNTCTTTTTGCGGATACAGACTAACACGGCTGTTACTCTGAAACTATTCTGTTCAGTCCCTCTGAGGCACTTGGTATTGGCCACTGCCAGAAGACAGGATATTGGGCTAGATGGACCTTTGGTTTGACCCAGTATGGCCGTTCTTATGTTCTTATGTCTCAAAATGTAACTATAAATGTGGAATCATCATCAAACAGGTGGCTTTCTGGGGGGGTCCCATAGGAATCCATTCTTGGCCCTGCTTTAGTTAACATTTTTATCAATGACCTGGAAAAAAGCATGAAATCATCACTGATGAAATTTGCAGATGACAGAAAAATTGGGGGAGTGGTAAATAATGAAGAGGATACACCGATACAGAGCTATTTGGATCACTTGGCAAACTTGGCATGCACAAACAATATGCATTTTAATATGGCTAAATGGAAATGTGTACATCTAGGAACAATGAATGCAGGCCACACTTACAGGATGGGGGACTCTATCCTGGGAAGCAGGGACTGAAAGATATTTGGGAGCATCACGGGGCGGGACTCACCCCTGCGGCACTTCCTGTCGGTCGTCCGGGGAATTAGCTCTTCGACCCAGGAGAGCCTTCTGCAGGCCGGTGTCCCGCTTGCCGCTGGACCCGAGTCCCTCCTGGATCCCGATGCCCCTTTCAGGCTGGGGTGCTGCTCCCTGGCAGTACTCTCACAGATCTGGGTCTCCCCTCCCTGGGGAACCCCCACCCTCTACCCCTACCTCGCCTCAGTCTATGGCCACTGCCAGTTATCACCTAGCCCCCGTTCCCTGGGGCAGACTGCAGCGTAAGTGCCACCCATCACCGGCAAGGGGGGTTTTGGACCTGCTGCCTCTGCCTGCCCTTGGGCTGCCCTCTGCAACCCCAGTAACTTCTTTGGGCCTTTAACAAGGCCTGCAGCCTGGGGGGTTTCTAGGCTGGAGCTCCCCAGCTCCTCTGGCCTTCCCCCGGCCCTGCTCCAGTCTTGGTACCCTCTCAGCTTCCAGGCAGTCAGGCCCTTCTCTCTCTACCACTAGAGAGAGAGACTCTCTGTCTGGCTTCTGGCCCCAGCCCTCTTACAAGGGCCAGCTGGGCCCTCATTAAGCCAGCCTCGGCCTGATTGGGGCGTGGCCCCCAGCTGAGGCTGCTTTCCCCAATCAGCCCCGCTTTTCCTTCCCTTCCACAGCCCTCTCCCTGGGCTGTTTTAAGCCTTTTAAGGCAGGAGCGGGTAATCACCCCGCTACAGGGGGTCATGGTGAACACAAGCTCTTCATTTGACGCTGGGGCCAAAGGGATTAATGCGATCCTGGGATGCATAAACAGGGGAATCTTGAGTAGGAGCAGAGCGGAGAGGTGATTTTACCTCTGTATCAGGCAATGGGGTTATCACTGCTGGAATCCTGCTGTCCAGTTGTGGTGCCCGCAATTCAAGAAGGATGTTGAAATCGGAGAGAGGCTTGAGATTGATTGAATGTTTAGAAAACACGCCTTATAGTGTGTCATAAATATAAAGGGAAGGGTAACAACCTGTATATATGCAGTAACATAAAATCCCTTCTGGCAAGAGGTACAGAATCACTTTACCTGTAAGGGCTTAAGAAGCTCAAATAACCTGGTTGGCACCTGACCAAAAGGACCAATAAGGAAAGAAGATACTTTCAAATCAGGGGTGGGGGTGGGGGAAGAGGTTTTGTTTGTGCTCTTTTTGTTGGTTCCTTCTCTGGATGGCGAGAGAGACCAAGCAGGTAAACCATCTCTTGAAAACATGCCTGAAATTATATATCTAAGATTACGAAAATTGTAAGTAAGAGCAAGGAAATGCGTTAGATTATCTTTTGTTTTATCTTGTGAATTTTCCCTATGCTAAGAGGTAATTTCTTTCCTGTTTTGTAACTGGAAAGCAGAGTCAGAGGGGAATCTTTTTAAATCTTTTTATTTATCCTGTAAAGTTACCTTGCATCCTGATTTTACAGGTGTGATTCTTTTACTTTTTTTTTTTAATAAAATTCTTTTTTTAAGAATGTGATTGATTTTCAGTGTCCTAAAAACCAAGGGGTTTGATCTGTGCTCACATTGTAACCAATTGGTTAGTATATTATTCTCAAGCCTCCCCAGGAAAGGGGGAGAAGGGGCTTGGGGGGATATTTTGGGGAAACAGGGACTCCAAGTGGCCCTTTTCCTGAATTTTCATCCAAATCACTTGGTGGTGGCAGCAATACCGCCCAAGGACAAGGAAAGGATTTGTGCCTTGGGGAAGTTTTAACCTAAGCTGGTAGAAATAAGCTTAGGGGGTCTTTCATGCGAGTCCCCACATCTGTACCCCAGAGTTCAGAGTAGGGAGGGAACCCTGACATAGTGAGACTCAAAGAGTGTGATCTACTTTGCTTAACAAAGAGAAGGTTAAGGGGTGACTTGATCACAGTCAGTAAGGACTTGGGGAACAAATAGTTAATAATGGGCTTTTCAGTCCAGCAAAGAAAGGTCTCACACGATCCAAGGGCTGAATGTTGAAACTTGACAAATGCTGACTGGAAAGAAGATGTCAATCTTAACAGTGAGGATAATTAACCATTGGGACAACTTACCAAGGGCTGAGGTGGATTCTCCATCATGGACAATTTTTAAATCCAGATGGGATGTTTTGGTAAAAGTGCTGCTCTAGGGATTATATGGGAGCAGTTCTCTGGCCTGGATGATCATAGTGGACCCTTCCACCATTGAAGTCTATGAATCTATGAATCACCAGCCCTGTGGTAGGTACAGCTGCTGGCTAGAATACCAAGGAAACGTTGCTAGGGACTGAAGGGCATCAGCAGAGGTGGGGAGCAGGGGGGAGCCGGGGCTGGGACAGCAGCGAGCTGCAAGTCAGAATTGAGGGGCACTCGGAGAGGTGAATGGCACTGGCTAGTCTAACTTTAGCAGCAGGTGTAGCTGCGGTTCCTAGTACGAGCACTGACAACCACATGGGGAGGATATTTCTGGCATTGTTTTCACTGCTGCTGCTCACTTCCCATAACTTCAAAGCAGGAGCCAAGGGACATAGATGGAGCTGTGTGTAATTGTGACACCCCCCCCCCCCACACACACACACACCTGGGGACCACAGAGCCAGTTCTGCCCAGTCTAACAAGGGTAGCCAGTTTGTAATTAGCCCAGCATCTCATTGGCAGCAGCAAGCTCGGGATGCAGTGGCAGAAGGAAATGCCAGACAGCTAGGCCCACGCACGGACAATCGCCAACTCCGTGTGAACGGCACGGGATTTCATTCAGATCATGAGCCTAGTTCATAGGCCACCGCTCCCTGCTATCACACTACAGACACGTCCTCCCCGGTGGCCAGGGCCGTCCTTAGGAGTATCAGAGGGGTAGCCGTGTTAGTCTGAATCTGTAAAAAACAACAGAGGGTCCTGTGGCACCTTTGAGACTAACAGAAGTATTGGGAGCATAAGCTTTCGTGGGTAAGAACCTCACTTCTTCAGATGCAAATAATGGAAATTTCCAGAGGCAGGTATAAATCAGTTGGAGATAACAAGGTTAGTTCAATAAGGGAGGGTGAGGTGCTCTGCTAGCAGTTGAGGTGTGAACACCAAGGGAGGAGAAACTGCTTCTGTAGTTGGATAGCCATTCACAGTCTTTGTTTAATCCTGATCTGATGGTGTCAAATTTGCAAATGAACTGGAGCTCAGCAGTTTCGCTTTGGAGTCTGGTCCTGAAGTTTTTTTGCTGTAAGATGGCTACCTTTACATCTGCTATTGTGTGGCCAGGGAGGTTGAAGTGTTCTCCTACAGGTTTTTGTATATAGCCATTCCTGATATCTGACTTGTGTCCATTTATCCTCTTGCGTAGTGACTGTCCAGTTTGGCCAATGTACATAGCAGAGGGGCATTGCTGGCACATGATGGCATATATAACATTGGTGGACGTGCAGGTGAATGAGCCGGTGATGATGTAGCTGATCTGGTTAGGTCCTGTGATGGTGTTGCTGGTGTAGATATGTGGGCAGAGTTGGCATCAAGGTTTGTTGCATGGTTGGTTCCTGAGTTAGAGTTGTTATGGTGCGGTGCGTGGTTGCTGGTGAGAATATGCTTAAGATTGGCGGGTTGTCTGTGGGCAAGGACTGGCCTGCCTCCCAAGGTCTGTGAAAGTGAGGGATCATTGTCCAGGATGGGTTGTAGATCACTGATGATGCATTGGAGAGGTTTAAGCTGAGTGTAGTCGCGCCGCCAGCTCTCCGAGGGGAGTAGCTTGCAGTGCTGCGAGCGAGCATGCAGCGCTGCAGGCGCTGATTACACTGGCGCTTTACAGCGCTGCACTCGCTGCGCTCGGGGGGATGTGTTTTCACACCCCTGAGCGCAGCAAGTTGCAGCAATGTACAGCGCCAGTGTAGCCAAGGCCTTAGAGTGCTGGGAGAGCTCTCTCCCAGAGTTGGTGCCATGATTACACAAGGCAGCGCTGCTGCGGCAGCCCTTTAATGAAGACGTGCCCTAAGTTACTAGATCCCCTCCAGAGGAAGACTCACCAGGCTGCAGCAGCCAGCTGCGGTGATAGCCTGCAGGAAGGGTCAGAACAGCGATAGGAAAAATGGAAGGGTGGACACTAAAACCCAGGGGTGTCCCAAATTTTCGGGTGCCTTACACAGCAGTGTATGCCTAAGGACAGCCCTGCTGGTGGCCACACTCCCCAGCCACCCCTACCTAACCCAGTGCTATGGCCTCCTCCGCCCGTGCTAACCCACCTCCCTGGCCTGTTCATCACAGCCCCAGGCCTTGCTAGTCCACCATCTCGTCCTGCTCCACCCTCATTACACACCACCTTCACCTTCACCTTCTCCATTCTGGCTTCCTCACAGCCCCATCCTGCTCCACCAGTGTTAATCCATCTTTTCATCCAGCTGCTCCCCCTGCCCTAACTCAGTGCCCCCACCTGCTCCACCCATGCTAACTCACTGCCTGGCTGATAGCAGGGGACAATTTGTCAGGATTGAAGGCCATTGGCAGAGATACAGAGGGATGGGTGGGGAGAAATAGGCCATAAAATATTGCCTGTAGTGAGTACAATGTGATTTGACAATACGTACTTTGTGAAATAAGCTGCATTTTTCTATGTATACAGGAAGGCAATGGAGCTAGAGTCGAGGTTCCTATGTTTGTTTGTTTGTTTCTTAATTACTTGCTACAGTATTTATTGAAATAATACCTCACGGAGAAAAGGAGTTTGTTCCATTTGAAGAAATAACCCCATCCCAACAATTCTTTTTAATATTTTTGGGTTCCATGAAGAGACTTAATCAAACATAACTCCATGTTAATGCATTGTGTGTGCTCTGGGGCCTATAGTGCTAACAGATCATGAAGATTCTCCCTTAGCTCTAGGGAAATGGTCTGTGGAGGGAACTGAGGCTAGATTGGAACATCTAGAGTGTAGGATTTGAAACAATGTTGGGGGTATGAAAAACGAGCCACAGAGAAACAGTCTTCTTGGGTGTTCTCCAGAATCTCAGATTTCATTTGGGGAAGGGGGCGGGGTTGGCTGTTATGATAGAGAAGGAAACCTTCAAAATGTGATCTGAGAGTGACTGATGCAGGGAACATTGAATCTATTTCCCCATGTTAAGTATCCTCACACCTTCTTGTCAAACTGTCTCAAATGGGCTATCTCGATTATCACTACAAAAGTTTTTTTTTCTCCTGCTGATAATAGCTCATCTTAATTAATTAGCCTCTTAGAGTGGGTAGGGCGACTCCCATCTTTTCATGTTCTCTGTATGTATATATATCTCCTCACTATATGGCTTTGGCTACACTTGCAAGTTACAGCACTGTAAAGCCTCCCCCAGCGCTGTAACTCACTCCCCATCCACACTGGCAGGGCACTTACAGCGCTATATCTCCCTGGGTACACTGCTGCAGGTACTCCACATCTCCGAGAGGAATAACAGCTGCAGCGGAGTGGCTACGACTCACGGGTGTGAGTGTAAACGCTTACAGCGCTGTACTAATCACCTTGTCAAGTGGCCAATCCTCTCCATTGTTGTGACCGGCTGCAGGAATGCGGAAGTGCCGGTTTCAAAGCTGTTACCACAGAGAAGAGCAAACAGTTTGCAGCTTGCTTTGAGTGAGTAAATGAATGAGCAGGGGGCCGGGAGTTCGGAACTTGCAAAATAGAGAGCTGACATGCTCCAAAAAACACTCTCTCTCTCCCCACACTCCCTGTCACAATCCACCCCCCTCCCATTTTGAAAAGCACGTTGCAGTCACATGAATGCTGGGATAGCTGCCCATAATGCACCGCTCCCAACACAACTACAAATGTTGCAAGTGTGGCCACACCACTGCGCTGGCAGCTGGCAGTGTGGACAGACTGCAGCACTTTTCCCTACTCAGTTGTACGAAGACAGGTTTAACTTACAGCGCTGTACAGCTGGAAATGTAGCCAAGGCCTATGTTCGATTCTATGCATTCGATTAAATGGGTTTTAGCCCATGAAAGCTTATGCTCTAATAAATTTGTTAGTCTCTAAGGTGCCACAAGTACTCCTGTTCTTGATGCAGGGAAGTCTGCTTGAATTTGCAGAGAGCCTGAAGCAATAGCTTTAGGTGTGAACTGTCCCATTCATTTCCATGTGTCAGATGCCATATTTGCAATACTGGCTAACTGCTCAGAGCAAATGCAGCAACAGCTCTATGTGCCATTCCTCAGTCCCCTCTGAGCTAGCCATACCATAGGGTTGGATTGCAACTGGTGCCTTAAAGGGAGAAGGTCTATATCCCATTCATTGACACATGCACACCCCTGAGCCAGCCAGTCCTCAGCTGGGGCTGAATTTCACTTGGTATCCTAGAGGCAAAAGGCTCCGTAGTCTGTTGCCCAACCTCTCTGGAGGAGCCATCCATGCTGATCTGGAACTAGATTGGGGACCGAGAGGTGAAGGCTCCATATTCCATTCCCCAGATGCTCTGAGTACTAAAGCTAACTGGGGGGAAAAAATTGTCTATCATACTGGCCTCAATTCTACATGACTAGAAGACAGATTTGCCACATGTGCTACAAACATTGTCAAGTTTTTAGGAATGGAATTTTTGCAGCCAGCCAGTCAATCTGTGGAACTCTTTGCCAGAGGATGTTGTGAAGGCCAAGACTAATACAGGGTTCAAAAAAGAACTAGATAAGTTCATGGAGGATAGGTCCATCAACGGCTATTAGCCAGGGATGGTATCCCTAGCCTCTGTTTGCCAGGAATGGAAGACAGGGGATGGATCACTTGATGATTACCTGTTCTGTTTTATTCCCTTTGAAGCACATGGCATTGGTCACTGTCAAAAGACAGGATACTGGGCTAGATGGACCTTTGGTCTGACCCGGTATGGCTGTTATTATGTTCTTAAATGTTCTAGTACCCCCTCCCTCCCCATACACACATATAGCCATTAATTAATGTTCACGTAAATAAGAGCATAAGTAACTTTATTTAAAGCCTCCAGTAATTTCATTTATTATAGCTGGATTATGCGGCATGGGGCTACTAATAAGAATCATCTCATAAAAACTGACTGAGCTACTTCATAGGTTAAAGTAACAATTTAGTTAATATGGACAAACTAAAACTACACACAAAGTAAAACTACACACAATCCTACATGATTGATAAAATATTCCAAGGCCATTGTCCAAAATAAGGGTTTTAAATCATTTCAAATACCACTAGGGAAGTTGGCTTGTATTTGAAAGTGAGAAAAACCCAACAGTGTTATTATTTCCTTTGGGTCACAGCCCTTTTCCTTTTTCACTCAGTGAAACTGGAGAGTTAAAAATGTGGGTCCTTCCATCCTACAAGGTCCACTCTCAATCTCAGAGCTATATATTTAGGATTGGAAGGTTTAGATTTGTATCCGTATTCACTGCATACACACACTGATGAAAAATACTTCCAGCAATAAAAATAGAAATTCACAGCTCGCCAAAGAAAACTGCTGCTTGAAAACTTATTTGAGTGTGATTTAGGGATATTCACTTTGTATATTTTGACATATGATGTTGACTGTTTGTGTTTTAACGGTTATAGAGCTTTACCTTTCTGAATCTTGTCTGCAGTCATTAAATAATTGTCTGTCCTATTACACAATGATGAAAATTTAAATTGATAATCTGATTTATCCATCAAAATTATAAAACAATAAAAACTGAATTCTGACAAGCCTAATATATTATGTCTTGGATTTTCAAAGGTGCCTAAGGGAATTAGGCACACAGATCCCCCCTAAAATCTCAGCCTGCATAGATGTAATTGCAGCCCTCTGAACTCATTGAGAAAACCTCTTGTTCCCAAGTGACAGGAGAGTGTAATAAGGACTGATCAAAAACTGTTACAACCAATCCTTGCTGGGATACAGTTGGCACCCAAACACACCGCAAAGTTATCAACTCTGCTACAGTTATGGATCAGCTGGGTAGGGACTGTGCAGCATTAAGTCTGCCATATTGGACTGGGAAATGATTATCCAGACATGTTAGCGACAAACCTGTTGGCAATGGGTTGTCTGGAAGGCCACGTTGTGATCATTATGGTAGATCACAGAGTTGTGTCTCTATACCTGATAATTAGGGCCCTACCAAATTCATGGCCGTGAAAAAGAAGTCACAGACCGTGAAATCTGGTCTCCCCTATGAAATCTGATCTCCCCTATGAAATCTGATCTTGTGTGTGTTTTGCCCTATACTATACAGATTTCACGGGGGAGACCAGCGTTTCTCAAACTGGGGTTCCCCATCCAAAAGGTGGTCAGAAGGTTATTGGGGGGAGGGTCACGGTATTACCACCCTTACTTCTGCACTGGCTTTAGAGGTGAACGGCTGGAGAACAGCAGCTGCTGGCAGATGGCCCAGCTCTGAAGGCAGCAGCACAGAAGTAAGGGTGGCAATACCATACCATGCCATTCTTACTTTGGCGCTGCTGCTGACAGCAGCGCTGCCTTCAAAGCTGGACACCCAGCCAGTAGCTGCCGCTCTCTAGCCACCCAGCTGAAGGCAGCCCCATTGCCAGCAACAGCGCAGAAGTGAGGGTGGCAATACTGCAACCCCCCTACAATAATTTTGTGACCCCCTCACAACCGCCTTTTGGGTCAGGACCCCCACAGTTACAACATCATGACATTTCAGATTTAAATATCTGAAATAATGAAATTTACGATTTTTAAAATCCTATGACAGTGAAATTGACTGTGAATTTGGAAGCCCTACTTATAATCCTAGCTCTGTCCCTGAGGGCAAACTGGGCCTCACTAAACACACTGCACCGCAAACCTTGTAGAACTGCTATAAGGTACTAACCCTAAATACACCCCGGTGTTCAGCCCTGACTGCCCCAATTCTTAGCAATACCACAAGGCAGCGAGCAGGCCCTTAGGTATTTCTGGTGGCTCCCCATTTCAGATCACGAGTTAGAAGGCAGCAGGGGGACCTCGGTAGGCGGTTGGGGTTGTCACTGAATTTCATGTTGCAGTGGAACAAGATGCTTTACTTGCCCAGGTCCGGCTGGTACTGCCATATGTAGATCTTCTCATTGGGCTGCAGGGTCAGGCTGACAGACTCTTCTACCTCGGTGGCCTCGCTCCAGTCCTCCTGCTCCGTGTTGACGCTTTTCCCGCAATATTGAGTGGTGAGGGAGAACTGGTACTTTGCAATGGCTTCGGTGAGGGCTCCTGACTGGTATGATGCCGAGATGCTCACGCTCCAGTTGTGCTCCACACTGCTCATCTTCTGCTTGGTGTAGCCCACCTTCCAGATGATCTTCTTGTTCCAGGTGATGGGCATGTTGGAATCATTGGCAATGGTCTTTATGGCCTCCCAGGTGCCGAAAACTGAACCCTGGGTGATAGCCAACCCACAAGGTAGGAAGTTGGTCACATCAGGGTGGAAGGAATAGGTTATGGCAACCAGGTTTTTGTTGAAATTGATAGTTCAGTAGTACTGGATCCCCCATTCATCATGGGGCTTCACAAAGTAAGAATAGTCCTTGATACCCCAGTGCTAGAGGCCATCTCTGCAGGATGGATGGAGGCTGCATTCATCAGCATCAGAATCAGTGTTCATGTTGGTGATCCTGCGGTAGACACCCTTGCTCTGGAAGGTGATGTAGAAGTACCCAAAGGCTGAGAGATAATGGTCTCCTCCCTGGCAGGTGGGATGGAGATTGTACACTATGTCATCCATGTTCATTTTGGATACACAGCGATAAGCCCCTCCTCTGATGTTGTAGAAGAGGTCATCCTGGTGGGCAAGATAGTGCTCCCCGCCCTGGCAGGATGGGTGCAGACTATACACGTTCAGATCTTTGCCTTGGTTGAAATTGGTCGACCTTATGTAGCAGCTCAGGTCTGAGTGGACGATGTAGTAATATTCGTTCACCTCACAGAAATAAACTCCCAGGGCTTTGCTCCTGGGGATTATTGCAGGCATGGTGTTCGGCACTAGAAGATAAAATTGTTTCTTCCTATGAATTATTTTTACTGCAGTAGCACCTAGAGGTCCCCGCTGAGATCAGGGCCCTATTCTGCTAGGCATTTTACATACACGTAGTAAGAGAGGGTCCCGGCCCAGAAGAGATTACAATTTACATAAGCCAGCATGGTGGGGTCTACAAACCCACAGTGGGCAGGAAAGGGTAAATGAGCTGCTGTGGGCGCCATCATCCCTTCCTCACTACATCTGAAGAGAAGAGTGAGGGGGGATTTGATAGCAGCCTCCAACTACCTGAAGGGAGGTTCCAAAGAGGATGGAGCTAGGCTGTTCTCAGTGGTGGTAGATGACAGAACAAGGAGCAATGGTCTCAAGTTGCAGTGGGGGAGGTTTAGGTTGGATATTAGGAAAAACTTTTTCACTAGGAGGGTGGTAAAGCATTGGAATGGGTTACCTAGGGAGGTGGTGGAATCTCCATCCTTAGAAGTTTTTAAGGCCTGGCTTGAGAAAGCACTGGCTGGGATGATTTAGTTGATGTTGGTCCTGCTTTGAGCACGGGGTTGGACTAGATGACTCCTGAGGTCTCTTCCAACCCTAATCTTCTATGATTCTATGAATCTATGATCTGCAATAGGGTGTCAGGCTTGGAGCAAGGGGTGAAAAGGGCAGAGCCCAGCTCAGCTGGGGGCTGACTGGGAAGGAGAGCAGATTTCCAGTTCTCACTCTGCGAGAGGAGTCAGGGACTGCTTGGGAGGCTGCTGGGAAGGTACGTCCGATATGGCTCTATCATTCTTTTGATTTGCTGATGGTGACTTGTCTGTGGTTGTGGGACAGGTGGTGCCCAACCAAAAGAGGGTGACTGCCCAATAAAATCCCCTTTTGGTTCTTTACACCTGACTGAAGCCTCGATAGTGATTTGTCTTGTGCACAGGAGGGAGCCAGGTCACAGCAGCACAGATAAAGGAAGGATTATTCTGCCCGCTTTACAGATGAAGAACTGAGGAGATTTGTGACGAGTGTCTTTGGGTGTCTGAACTGAGGCATCTTCAAGGGAACTGGTAAATGCTCAGCATTCACCCTCTCAAAATCAATCCTTTGAGTTTCCTCAAGTCAGACACCCAGACTCCCTACTCGTTTGGAAAATCTTGGGCAGAGGGATTAAGGCTGAACTTTTCAAAACTGCCTGAGGGAACCGGATGCCCCATTCTCATTCATTGGAATGGGAATGAGGCATACAAACCCCTTGGGCCCTTTAAAAATCTCAGCCTGAGTGATTTGTCCAAGGACACACAAGGAGTCTATGATGGTCAGGAATTAGACCCTGATCTTGTGAGCCTCAGTCTAGTGCTTTCCCCAAAAGATTATGTTTCCTCTCCTCATCTTCTGCTGTCCAATGAACTGATGCGTTCCCACGATTTTCTAGATGTCACATTTGTTGGCTAGGAATTTCCTCTTTTTTTACAAAAGAAAGTTTTTAAAATAATTCCTATATGGGAAACAACCCCTGTGAAGAAAAAGGGCTCCTGTAGCCTCTCTCTTGGCTCTAATTCCCCTGGAGATGAACAAAGACCGTTCTCCAGTGCTGTTGAACCAGCAGCTCTTGCCGGAGGGGGGAAGACTAATGGATCAGGACTCTTCTGAGGCTGTTTAGAAAGACTTCTTTTTAGAAAAGGAGGTGATTAACTAGATAATGGGCATTTTATTCTATTTTAACCAATAGCCTGAAGAAGATGGTTGCATTACTAACTGTTGCAGGATCATTGCTATACCAATAATAATGGCTTATAAACTGCCCCCTACCCCAGAATGAGGCCTGGGGCACTAGGATTTGGGCTGGGAAGAGCAGGACTGGACTATACTATGTCAGAAGAACAAAACTTTTCCCTTCTCTAGGTACATTTTAAGATCCTGTCTAGGAAGGAGTACGGCAGAAAGGGATCTAGGGGTTATAGTGGACCACAAGCTAAATATGAGTCAACAGTGTGATGCTGTTGCAAAAAAAGCAAACATGATTCTGGGATGTATTAACAGGTGTGTTGTGAGCAAGACACGAGAAGTCATTCTTC
>NC_048309.1:40085055-40130710 GCF_013100865.1 Trachemys scripta elegans
CAATTGAGAATTTATTGGCGTCTTCTTTAAGGCTACGTATTCTCTATATTTTGACATGTGATGTTGACCATTTGAGTTGTAATGGTTATAAAGTGTTAACTTTTTGAATTGCAACATTTACTGCCATTAAATAATTATTGTCTGACCCCCATATTTTCCCCAACTGTGAACATTTAAATAGATACAATGACTTAAAACCCATAATTTTCCACAACTGTGAAAATTTAAACGGATAAATATTAAAAATATGCTTAAAATAAACATTGATATTATCCATGGAAATTATGAACAAAAATGAATTCCTCCAAGTCTGTTTGCAAACAGTTTACAATCTTTTGATTCAAAAACTCACTCGCAATCCTCATTGCATGCTCTAGCCACTAGGCAGGGACTAAGCCATATTGTGGGAACGTGTGTTAGTTGTGTTATGCTGCTTTTCTGGGGTGAGAATGGTGTCTCAGTTTCCCATCCGGAAAGAAACCCCCCCCATCATCATCAATCTTTCTTTTTAGTAAACCAGAGAGTAACAGTCGTTTCCACCATGCATTGGAGGCCAATGTAGAAATATTCACTAATGAGTCCATTTTTTAAACATCCCTGTTGGGAAGAGGTTATGTAGGCAGACTTCATACATCTCTCTCTCTCTCTCTCTCTCTCTCTGTGTGTACACAAACATGCAAAATAGCAAGATAATTACCACCGTAAAATCGTAGTTGAAACAAGCGTCTGTGATTTCTATGGCGCTGTAGCTATCTGGGGTTGAATGTGGGTCCCTCGAAGGAGATAGATACGCACAACAGTGTGATAGACACAGAGAGAGGCAAGACGCTTCTTGTGAGCTTTTCCCCCATTGGCTGAACCTTCTAGGACCAACCACCACCCCGGATTTCCTGCCTAGAAGCTCCCAGATCTGCAGAAATTGTCTCCACCCAGAAGCTCAGGTGACCACCTTATGCTGCTCTCCGGTGGTAGAAATGGAAATATCTTTGCTCCTTCTGAGTTTTCTGGCCGGCGCGGTGTTGTGTGAGTTGCTTACAGTGGATGCACTTGCAGGGTGTGTGGGGGATGAGCCAATCTGGCAGGGTGGGTCTATTCATTTTGCTCCCCGTCTCCGTTTTTCTAGGTGACCTTCCCCCGCTTAGACTGGTGGAGTTTGGCCCAGCCGTGGCGCGGCCCTCAGTGACTCTGCAGCTGAACTGTGCTGTCTATGGTTCCTACATCACGGGTGGAGGGACCTTCTGGTCTTGGTTCAAGCAGAGTCCCGGGAACGGGCTGGAATGGATGGGGCTGATTGATTCCAAGGGGGATACTGCATATGCCCCATCCTTTCAGAGCCGAATAATAATCTCCAGGGACACTTCCAAGAACCAGTTTTATTTCCAGCTGAGGTCCCTGACAAGTGTAGACAGTGCCACCTACCGCTGTGCCAGACGATAGGAGCCACAGTGATTGGGAGCAAAGCAGGAGTGAGGCAAAAAGATGAAAGTCTCTCTGAGGGGCAGGAGGAGCTGCGGCGTGTCTGAGGGTGGGCTCCAAGCCAGAGGGTCATAAGGGCAGAAGGAGGATTAAACATTACACGCTCAGACCAGAGAGGGTTTTAAAACTGGAGTTTTATTAAACTTATTATCCAACACCAAACAGACACAAGTTTCACGAGCCCCATTGCTGCTGAGTCCTTTCAGAGCCCCTTTGGCTTCCTTAGCAGGCCCTCGATCCTTAGAGGGGCAGGGTGCAGCTAAATCTAACCCTGAGATTCCCTTCGGAAGGCTACATAAACTCTGCCTCTGTCTCTTTTCTTCCCCCTGAACTCTCACACGCAGAACCCCTCCCTTTCTCTCCGACCACTCTGATCACCATGGTACGCGAGCGCCTCCTGCCAAGTTTTTGTTCTGAAACAAATTGAAAAGCGCAGATCTTGCAAAGACCAGTCAGCACCGCAATGGTGGAAACACTGCAACTGTTCATCGACAGCAGCTTTCCCTGAAGATTCAGAGAAATCAAACGGCTGCGGTTTTGTGGGAAGAGTGGCCCAGAGAGTCTAGTCCCTGAGTTCTCCGAACCAAACCACAACACACAGCGTGGGAAAGTGCTCTCTAGGCAAGTCCCAGGTGTGTGGCCAGCCCAGACAAACATTGACTGCCCTGTGGGGGTTGGGAGTCAGGGGAAGAGGGTTGTGTGCAGTTAGAGGCGAGAAAATCCGCAGAACTTCCTCTTTTCATTTGGAAGGGATTCAAAGGCAGTCTGGAGAGAGATTGTTGTGGCTGGGTAATTTTATCCCCTTAATTTATGAAAAGGACAAAACAGAAACAAATCCATTAACTACAAAGGAAAGAATAATTGAATAATGTTGTATAAACAATACAATAGCAACAGCACTGGTGTTACAATAACAATAGCAATAACAATAGCAATGGGAATAAAAATAACAGTACCAATGACAACAGCCATAACAATGTAATTGGCAACACCCAGAGCAATACAATGTCTTTAACAATAGCAACAATAATCGTTCATCATGTAATACAACCCAGCAAACCAGCAACGTAAGCATCAGCCACCAAGCCAACCCAATTCTCAATCAAGAAAACAAATAAATAACCCACTAAGTGAGCAATCAAGAAATCAAAATGAATAAATAATAAATTAAACCAACCAACTATATAACCCAACCCAAATCAACTACACAAATAAGAAACCAAGCAGCAAATCAAGCAAGGAACCAGATGGTCAAACAAATAATGAACCAAGGAAACACAAAGAAAGACCCCCTGTGAAGTTGGCAGACCAGGCCAAAGCCCCAGGCCTTACCGCACACTTACAATCTCACAGCTGGAAGCCCAGCCAGTTCACCTGTGTACTAGTACAGATCAAAGCGATTGTTACATATATTATAATATATTTGGTGCTTAAACGTCATGAAAACTAATGGGATGCTGCATGCATTGTTTTAACGTATCTGTATCCTGCTATAATGTAATAGCAAACATTTACATTGAATATACCCCAGTGATTAAATAAGCCACCAAATGAGAAAGAAGCCTTGTGGAATGCAAATGAAGAACTTTAATAGGAAAGTGCTAATTTCAAAGCAAGGGGTCTTTTGTATGTGGTGATTGGAATTCAAAGACTCTAAATGCAGAGACTGCTCTCCAAGAAAGAGCCCACCTGTGTGGGGACCCCGGCCAGCTTGTATTCTGTGAGAAGAAGCTGTAAGTATGGACACAAGGAAAAATTCTTCACCCCTGGACTGTTTGGATTCTAATGAGAAGATGGAGAACCCCAGAGTTATTTTGGGCAGCCCTGAGAGATTTTTTTGGAAACTGGCAAATTACTACATCTCTGCTACAATTTGGAATCACAGATCATGACTCACCTGTACATAGATTTTTTTATCTGCTTTAACCTCTCAGTAACTCTCATTCCTTTGTCCTAGCTTATAAGCCTTCAGTTACTTTACTATAGAATTGGCGTCCAGCATTGTCTTTGGTGTGAGATCAACCTGGCTGAGTGACTGGTCTCTGGGCCTGGGTGTAACCCGATGTTTTATGATTTTTGGTGTTAGTGACCATTGATCACATAGTTCAGCTTGACTGGGTGCAAGAGAGACTGGAGTGTCTAAGGGGACTGTCTGTGACTCCATTACTGTACTTTGGGAGTTCACATTTATTACTGGGTTGGTGAAATGTAATTATAGAATATACCACCAGTCGGGCTGCCCACCCTGCTTCTGACAGTCTGTGCTGAGGTGGGTACTCATGGTTGTGAGCCACCGCAGACAGCATGACACCCCCTGACATGTAACTAATCAAATAAAAGCAGCCAAATAAAACCCCAACTGATCAATCAGCCAAACACTCCAACACCAAGCAAATAATGAATCAAAGAAATAACCACCAACCCAGCAGGAGTCATGTCTTTATCTGTTTCTCAGTTTCCCCATCTGTAAAATGGGTACGACATACTGACCTCCTTGTTCAATAATTTTGAGATCTACACAAGAAAAAGCATTATATAAGAGGTAATTTTACTATTAACTATATTATTATTATTTTATTAATTATTATTAGACACAAATAACCACATTTTAAACTTTTAAACTCTCAAAAGAGTTCTTGAGTCACAGACTCATTCTTTGTGCTGCCCTAGAAGAGTGCTGGTAAAAGTTTGTTTTATGGCTCCCAAATGTCTATGGCAACTGTGAACATTTGAGCCCCAAATTAAGATTTTCAAAGGATCTTAAAGGATTTCAATAAGGTCTGGGTCCCTACCTTTCAAAAGGTGCCTATGTTTGGAGGCACCATTCTATGCATCCGAAGAAGTGGGATGTAGCCCACGAAAGCTTATGCTCAAATAAATTTGTTAGTCTCTAAGGTGCCACAAGTACTCCTGTTCTTTATGTTTGGAGAGAGAGATAAGATATATTTTAAAGAAAATTCACAGTATATTAAGGGTTAGACTTCCAAAGCAGCTGAAGGAAGTCGTGGACAAACTTTTCATTGAAAGTCAATGTAATTTGGGTGATTAACTCCCCTAGCCTTCTTTGAAAATATCAGCCTAGTTCTCTATAAATGCCTCTTAAAAATAAATAAGGAAACTTAGGGTCAGATCCTCAGCCAATGTAAATTGACAGCTATCCACTGACCTGAATGGAGCAACATTGATTTACACCTGCTGGGGGGTCAGGCTCTTAATCTTTCGATAAAGTAACTGTGGAACTTCTATTTTCAGTTTAAAAGCACAGTATTTTGGCAGGGCAATTACTGACTAGCTGGGGGGTGGTAAGCCTGGTGTTTGAGAATGCGCGATTGCGTCATGTGGTGGTAGAGTGGAGTCTGAGAGGTTTTTGTAACACTGTTTATCACTGTGTATACTACGTACCACAGTGGTTGAAGATAACTGAGTTACTGTACATAAACCAACCGCTGTAGTTTCTGAAGGTGGCTTGTGCTGTATCCTTAGATGCTCCGAAGGAAGAGGTTAGAAAGATAACGAAAGGGCAGCTGCTTTTAATCTAAACCACAGAAAGTGATACATTCATGTACAGCTTGTTCCACTTATTAGAGTCAAGGCAGCATTCTTGGTGAAGGAGGATCAGGCGGGGGAGCAAACTTCCAGACGGGATCTGACTACCCCACTGTGATGACCCTTACTTCATGTTGCAACGCCTTCTTTAATAAAGCTTTCACACCAGGACCAGAGTGACAGCCACAATGGCAAACCCCACAATAAAAAACAAACAAACAAAAAATGAACCAAAACAAGGAGGAGTCCTTGTGGCATCCTAGAGACTAACACATTGATTTGGGCACAAGGTTTCATGGGCTAGAACCCACTTCATTGGATGCATGAAGTGAAAAATACAGGAGCAGGTATAAATACATGAAAAGATGGGAGTTGCCTTACCAAGTGTGAGATCAGTCTAAGGAGACAATTCAATTGACAGCAGGATACCAAGGGAGAAAAAATAACTTTTGAAGTGGTAAGAGAGTGGCCCATTACAGACAGTTGACAAGAAGGTGTGAGTAACAGTAGGGGGACATTAGTATTGGGGAAATTAAGTTTAGGTTTTGTAATGACCCAACCACTCCCAGTCTTTATTCAGGCCTAATCTGATGGTATCCAGTTTGCAAATTAATTCCAGTTCTGCAGCTTCATGTTGGAGTCTGGTTTTGAAGTTTTTTTGTTGAAAAATTGCCAGTTTTAGGTCTGTTATTGAGTGTCCAGGGAGACTGAAGTGTTCTCTGACTGGTTTTTGAATCTGACATCAGGAATCATAACATTCAAAAACCAGCGGGAGAACACTTGCAACTCCAGGCCTCAGCCTGACGCCCTGTTGTGGATCAAGCCCCAGAGGAGGCAGATTGGCCCTTACTGGGATTTTCACGATTGGTCCCATGATCCTGAGTGATTTAGGAGCATACACATCTCATTACAAGTTAAATCTCACCAGGAACCTTCACCTCAACCCCTACGCTGATTTTAAACCTTTATGGTTTCAGTGCCCGTCTGCACTTGGATCCCGCATTCCCAATTCAAAGTGTGTCCTGCTTCAATCTTATTGCACTTTTGGAAGGTGTGAATTCAACAGAGGATGTCATTATTTTGCTGTAAATTGGTGAACAGACCAGCCCTGACTCCAGGGCTTTAACCACAAACCCATCTAGTCCCTTTTTGTGTGCTTGGAAATTTGAATTGCTAAACACTTAACAAAATATGTTAATATTGGTGCCCCCTTTGGCTTCACTTCCTTTGTAAAGCATTTTATAGTCTCCAGAAGAAAAAATATTATCTGTGAGCTAAGTATTGTTACCATTCAACCGAAACCAGGCCTCTAGATTCAGTGGCTAGAGCACTGGACTGGGACCTAGCAGATCCTGTATTTATTCCTGCTTTGTCTTTGTGCAGTGACTGGGGAATGGGTCCCTGATCCCTGACTGGGCTCCTACACAACACCTTAATACAAATAATTAATGATTAGTGGTAATAATAAAATTCTTGTCCCTGACAGTGACTTGCCATGTGACTCTGGGCAACTCACTGCAGTGTTTCAGTGCCTCAGTTTCCCCACCTATACCATGCAGACACTGACATTTACTTTCCTTTGAGAAGAAGAGATTAAACTGAAATATGGGACTGATCCAAAACAAACTGAAGTCAATGGGAGTCTTTCCACTTACTTCATTTCCCTATGGATCAGGTCCTACAGGAGTTTGTGTTATGTCTGGGGATTTCAAACTGGCTAGGGACTGAGCTGATAAAATTCCATGATAATTCAATACAAGTCAGGCAACTAACTGCCTTCGGCTCCTTTGCACATCCCAGTATAATTAACTGGAGTTATATCTATAGCAGTAATTAGCCCTGGTACGCAGGGAACTTCTTTCCTAGTCAGAGTTCACTCTATAGAAAAAGATCCTTATTTCAGGCTCTATTATACCTTTTTTTATGGAAAGGGAAACTTTAATGCCCATCAGAGTATGGAAGTTTTTGCTTAAAACCAAGCTATTGGTTTTATGAGAGGCATTCCTAGAACATTTAAATACAGGCTTCCCATTCCCTGGTTCTACTCCCAGTAGGAAATATGCAGTTGGTGTTCATTTCTTGTGTCACCTTGGCTTTCCCAAGAGGGAAGTATTTACTGAGCAGTGTGGTGATTATCTTTCTGTACAACGTGTGTTAGTAGCAGAGTTTGTCAAGAAACAGCTGGGAAGGAAAATTATAATTTTTTAGGTTTTATTTTCCAGATTTTATAATGCTGGAATTCAAAAGTTCATTGACATTGTGCAGTTTGGAATTATTTTGATGAGCTCTTCAGTTGTTTGAAGAAGAAAGGGAGACTTTATGTCGATGATTGTGAAAAATAGATTTTAGGTTTAAATTAAAATTTGAAAATTCATCCGTAGGCCCCAATCATTCAACCACTTTGGCACATACTGAAATTTACTCACGTAAGGATTCCCATTGAAGTCAATAGGGTTACTCATGTACACAAAGTTGACACACGTTTTAGTCTTTGCAGGCCAGACAGGAAGAATGCTCCTGATATTAACATGCTAGCCCAGGATTTAGAAGACAGGATGTCTGCCACAGGCTTTCTATGTGACTGCAAGGAAGTTCAGTGGGGCCAGATGTTTAAAAGTATTAAGGCACCTAAAGATGCCGATAGACACATAGTCAAGTTTTCAGAAGTGATTTCTATTAGCGTTATTTGTCTGCCCTTTTGAAAATCCCACTAGGCACCTATCTGCTTCCGTAGGCACCCAGCGTCCCTCCATGTTGACGGGAGCAAGAGGGACTCGGTACTGATGACGGAGTTCCTCATCCAGGGTGAGTCCGTCATTCCCCTGGCGGAGGGGCAGGCGTACCAGCACCTCGGCACGCCGACAGGCTTCCGCGTCCGGCAGACCCCCGAGGACACCATCAGGGAGATCCTGCAAGACGCCGCCAAGATCGACACATCCCTGCTGGCGCCATGGCAGAAGATCAATGCCCTCAACACCTTCCTGATCCCCCGCATCGCCTTCGTCCTGAGGGGATCCACCATGGCAAAGGTGCCCCTCAACAAGGCGGACAACGCCATCCGGCAGCTGGTCAAAAACTGGCTGTCTCTGCCCCAGAGAGCCAGCAACGAACTCGTATACATCAAGCACAGGCACGGTGGTGCCGGCGTCCCCCGTATGGGAGACCTCTGTGACATCGCGGTCCTCACACACGCCTTCCACCTCCTGACGTGCCCGGACGCCAAGGTGAAGAACGTTGCAAAGACTGCCCTACACGCCACCACCGAGAAACGATTCGGCAGACCTCCCTCCGACCGAGATGTGGCCACCTTCCTGAGCGGCTCCCTGGACGGCGACTTCGCCCGGGACAGGGGCGATTTCACCTCGCTGTGGACCCGTGTAACGAACGCGTGCTGAGGACCTGTGGGGTGGGCCGTCATTACGCCCCGCTCATGAGACGCCTAATGGTCTCGGACACTATCCGTTGGTCCCGGGACATCTACATCGAGCACATCACTGGCCACCGCCAATACCGGGAGTGAGCTGGGGAGACCTCGTGCACCCACACACACCCCCTGCTGGACTTTATCCCCTGAGCCCTGAACCCACCAAACCTAACTGAATCCCACCACGTGAGGGTCACCCCATCCCCATTACCCAGCCCACTTACTTATACCCATGACTGTCTCTATTTCCTGTATGGGTGATAGACCCTCACCGCTTATCGACTGTTTCCTGATCCCGCCCACCGGTTACCCAACCCTCATTGGGGACATTGCAGTCTGTATGTACTATGTGTGCTGCCCAACCCCAAAACACCAACATACCCCTATACTCTGTATGTTACCCCCAATGACCAATAACTGACGCTTCAAATTTTCTGTATCATTTATTTTTTAAATATTCTTTTGAAAACTGGCTCTTAGTCTCTCAATGCCTCATGTGTAAAACTGGGATGAAACTTCCTATCGCACTGGTACGTAGTGAGGATAAATACACTACAGACTGTGAGGTGCTCACACACCACAGCAATGCAGCCATATAAGTAACTAAGAGATAAATCTCTGGCATACTTCATTACTTGGACTCTTTGAGTCTATCATGCAAGTTACCAGCCTTACTCCTCCTGGCTCGCGGGTTGTGTACTTTTTGAGGGTGGTGTGATCTGCATATGCAAATAAAGAGGAAATTTCTTTCTTTTTTAAAAGACGGTGACTGGTCCTCAGTGGATGCTCTTTGCAGCAAAAGGAGTCACAGTGTTCTGCTACTGTAGGGTTGTGGAGAAGAATAACCATGACATGTTGGTTCAGTTTTCTTCTCTTCTTGGCAGCTCTCCCAGGTAGGTGAATTTCACTGGGACAAGGAAGGGGAAAAACAGAACTAGACAGAAGAATTCTCACCCTGCTTCTTCTTTCTCCACAGGGGTAAAGGCTCAGATCCAGCTGGTCCAGTCTGGGGCAGAGGTGAAGAAGCCGGGGGAGTCTGTGAAGGTGTCTTGTAAAGGATCTGGTTATACATTCACTAGCTATGCAATCAACTGGTTTCGACAGGCTCCCGGGAAAGGGCTGGTTTCCATAGGATGGACTAACACAAATACAGGGCTGCCTACTTATGCGGATAGTTTTAAGGGGAAAGTCACCATGACTCTGGAGAAATCCCTCAGCACAGCCTTTCTACAAGTGAACAGCCTCAAAGCTGAAGACACGGCCGTTTATTACTGTGCCAGAGGCACGGTGAGAGAAACCTCATTCAGAGTCATTCAAAAAGGAGAAGTGGATTTCCTCCTGGTGTGTGACAACATCCGCTTATTACATGAACAAGCAGCATCATGATTTCACTGCTACATTCTGCACACTTGTGTCCCTGCTATCCACCTGTTGTGGGATATTCCGAGTTTCCCAGGGAATTTGGACATCCCGTTCCTGTAGGTTTCTGATGGGTACTGAGTATACGTAGCCCTAAGCTGCTCTGAAAATCTCATCCTCACATTGTCCTCTCTTTGGGGCATTGATCTTCATTTTCTTAGGGATGCATGTGACACCTAGCACCATGAAGGTCTGATCTCTGACTGTGGCCTCGAAATGCTATAATAGTAATATTAATATAAGTAACAAATGTGTCCCCACACTGACATGCCAGAGCATTTACAGAGACATGCACCCCAGGGTACAGATTCTCAGCTGGTATAAATAAACATAGCCCACTGGCTTTGATGGAACTAAACTGGTTTATGCCAGCTGGGAATCTGGCCCCATTGACTCCCATGGAGAGATGTTGATTTACAGCAGCTGGGATTCTGGTCCCATTGATTCCAATGGAGCGATGAACAATTTATTCCATTTGGGGTTTTGGCCCATGAATGTCAATAGAGCTACATGAATTGGAATGAGCTGGAAATCTGGCTCTGTGGTAAATAATCTTGAAAAGTGCAACTACAGATAAATACGGTAAAATTGAATGAAATGGGTTTGTGTCAGAAATGTAAGTGGTCATTACAGGTTTGTAGTGGGAGATTCAGAATGCAGGAGGTGACAGCTTTTCCCTCCTAAATCAATAAAATAAGCAAAAATAAACCTTCAATAAAACAGAACAAGCATGAGGTGGAATAAACAAGTTAAACAAAAGAAAAAAGTGGAAACAATAGATACACAATTGCAGAGAAAGCAATGTGCAGCAGCATATCACAAATTATTAGTTCATTCAGAAGATCTAGGTTCTTATAGCTTCCCCATCACCAACATAACTCATTTACGTCATTTCAATTTGTCAGAGACTCCAAGTCAGAGCAAGGATTTGAGCCCAGATTTTTCAAAACACCTGTGTGGTCCTGTGGTGCTAAGTGGTGAAGAAGCACAGTTCCTACTGAAAAACCAACGCTCAGCCGTGGGCTCGAACCCAAATCACTAACTGATTTTAAACCTTTCACATTTCAGTGGCAGTCTCTGCGTGGATTCTCTTGACTTCCAGTTAACACTGTTCTATTTGATCTGCCTTAGGGTGGTGAGGGTGTGAATTAAATCACTGTGGTTCTCTTGCTGGAAGTTTGTGTGAAGGCCAGCCCTGAAACTAGTGCTTTGTTTATTTTTAGGGGGGTGGGGGGAGAATATTCAATTTTTTGATATTTTCACTGAAAAGTCAATTTTGTGATTTTTTTAAAAAATTGTTTCTTTTTTTGGGGGGGGGCGGGAAGAAGCCCATTTCCCAGCACCCTGCAGGCCGATTCTTGGCTTGGTTCTGTGAAAGATATGGCTGAGGCTTTTAAAAATGATGGAGTAAAGCTAGGCTTTTAAATTTGCATGAGGTAAATTTTTCAGTAGTACTTGGGTGAGTTAGGAGCTTAAGTCCCATTTTCAAAATTCATTTTGGGACATGGGAGCCTGAGGCTTGGTCTACACTAGAGAATTAGGTCAACATAAGGCAGCTTATGTCGATCTAATTATGTCAGTGTCCACACTACAGCCTTGCTGCTGCAGATGTAAGTACCCTATTACCCTGACATAATAACTCCACCTCCAAGAGGCACAGGGCTTATGTTGGTGTAGTTTACACTATGCATGAAAGCCTAACTAAGCTATGCAATTTGAGTTACGTTAATAGCATAACTCAGGTCGACGTAGCTTAGATCTACTTTCCGCGGGGTCCACACTACGCGATGTCAATGGGAGACTCTCTCCAGTTGACTCCTCTTAGTCTTCCTGTTCCAGTGGTGTAAGGAGTCAACAGGAGAGCAATCTGTGGTTGATTTAGCAGGACTTCACTAGACCCACAAAATCGATGGCCAAAGTATTGATCACAGTGTGTCCTTAGGACATGTCTACACTACAAAATTAGGTCAAATTTATTTAAGTCGACATTTAGCCTCTGATTTTACAAAGTCGATGCTGCATGTCCCCACTATGCACATTCCGTCGGCACAGCACATCCTCACTACCATGGGTAGCATTGACGCACGGAGCGATGCACCGTGGGCAGCTATCCCACAGTTCCTGCTGCTGACTGGAATTCTGGGTTAGCCTCCCAATGACTGATGGGACAAAAACATTTTTACGAGTTATTTTGGGTACATGTCGTCAGCTTCCCATGATGCACTTGCCTCCTCCCTTCCTCCCTCCCTCCCTGAAAGCAACAGCAAACAATCATTTTTGCTCCTAAGCCTGGTTATACATGCAGTCGCCATAGCACAGCAAGCATGGACCCCGCTCAGATGTACGCTGTTGTTGTGAGCATCACAAACACCTCGCGCATTCTCCTGCGGTATTGGCAGAGCCTAGCCAAGAGTCACCGTGCGGAAGAATATGATGCCACACAAACAGCTGTGCTGGAAGCCATGGAATGGAGCAATTCGCACACGCTGGCAGCGGCAGCCGGGCTTGTTGACACAGTGGAACGCCTCTTCTGGGCCTGGGAAACAAGCACAGACTGGTGGGACCGCATCGTGATGTGGGTATGGGATGAGGAGCAGTGGCTGCATAACTTTCGACTGTGTAAGGCCACTTTCATGGAACTTTGTGAATTGCTTTCCCCAGCCCTGAAGTGCAGAAATTCCAAAATGAGACCTGCTTTGACAATTGTGAAGCAAGTGGTGATAGCCCTGTGGAAGCTTGCAATGCCAGATTGCTACCGGTCAGTCGGGAATCAGTTTGGAGTGGGTAAATCTACCATGGGGGCTGCTGTGATCCAAGTAGCCAGGACAATCAATTCACTTCTGCTAAGAAGGGTAGTGACTCTGGGAATTGTGCAGGACATAGTGGATGGCTTTGCCATGATGGGATTCCCTAAGTGTGGTGGGGTGATAGACGGAACACACATCCCTATCTTGGCACCAGACCACCTTGCCAAAGAGTACATAAACCATAAGGGCTACTTCTCAATGGTGTTGCAAGTGCTAGTGGATCACAAGGGCCATTTCACTGACATCAACATGGGATGGTCGGGAAAGGTACATGACACACGCATCTTTAGGAACTCCAGTCTCTTCAGAAAGCTTCAAGAAGGAACTTTATTCCCAGATCAGAAAATTACCATTGGGGATGTTGAAATGCCGGTAGTTATCCTTGGAGACCCAGCCTACCCCTTGCTCCCGTGGCTCATGAAGCCGTACACAGGCAGCCTGGACAGCAGTAAGGAGCAGTTCAACCCTAGGCCAAGCAAGTGCACAATGGTGGTAAAATGTGTCTTTGGATGTTTAAAGGGACGCTGGTGCAGTTTACTCACTGGGTTAGACCTCAGTGAAAGCAATATTCCCATTGTTGTTGTTGCTTGCTGTGTGCTCCATAATAGCTGTGAAAGTAAGGGGGGAAAGTTTCTGGTGGGGTGGGGGGTTGAGGCAGATCACCTGGCTGCCAATTCTGAGCAGCCAGGCGCCAGGGCAATAAGAAGAGCACATCGAGGCGCACTGCATCTCCGAGAGGCTTTGAAAACCAGTTTAATGAATGACCCAACACTGATGTGACAGTTCTGTGTGTTGTTCCTTACCAACCTGCCCCCTTTTTCGCATGTACTGCCCTGTAAACTAACCCCCACCAACCACTGTGTGCACAGTGAATAAAGAGCCTCTTGTCCTCAATTCATGCATTTTTATTATGCTAACAAATCCTGAACAGAGACAGCACCGAATGGCAATGATAACCAGGTAAGGGCCTGATAACACAGGGAGGGAGGGGCAGGGACATACGGCTTATTACAATCGCTGTGGGAATGAGAGCTTTCTGCTCCATGAACCATCCCCTGGAGTTGAGTTCAAGGGATAATGGACCCCCACACACATTTTAGGACATCTGGGAGAGGAGGATATGGAACTTGGTGAGGAGGGCAGCTGGTTCATCATTGGGGGCAGTGGGACTCCTAGGTCTAGCTGCCTTTCCTGCATCTCAACCAGACACCTCGACATGTCTGTTTGCTCCCCTATAAGCTGCAACATCTCTTGCGTGTCACGGTCTTGTTCCTTGCATGCTTTCCTGCCCTCTTGGCCAGTGCGTATGCTCTGAGAGTGTGAACCTCCATGCATGGAGCTGATCCCTGTCAGCCTCATTGGAACACATCAAATCACAGAACATGTCTTCCCCTCCCTGCTTTTTTTGCCTTCTAATCTGGGACAGCCTTTGTGCTGGAGTGGAGGAAGCACCCACAGACAAGGTTGCAGCTGCAAGGAAAAAAAAAGCCACAAGGGTAGCCTTACAGAACATATTTGTTGAAAACAAAAGGTTAACTCTTGCAATGAATGGAACACTTCACAGCAGTAAATACATTCCCTGAGGTACTCGGCCAATTTTGTGTTTTAAAAGAAGAGCCTGCCAGTAAGGTACAGCACACGGCAGAGCACTGGGCAGCAGATTTCGGTTTGCAGGCAGGCATGGTGAGCACACACGAAAGGGTAGGTGATGTCAGGACACAAATGGGGACATTTTTTGGTGGGGAAACTCTTGGCACATAAACAGGCTTTTCTGGGGAGCACCCTTTGTATGGCTGGACTGGCCACCACTGTATCCCAATTGTTTACCTCAAATTAAACAGTAACCACAATTGCTTTCAACCCCTGTAGTGTGATTAGAAGTGTGCACTCGCAAAAGGTGCCTTCCCCGCCATCACAGTCCCACACCAGTGGATCCTGGGAGGGGATTGGCTCCAGAGTTAGGAAAAAGTCCTGACTGTCAGGGAGAATGGATCCTCCGCTTGCCTGCTGTGCATTCTCCTCCTTCTCTTCCTCAACAACAATGTCCTCCTCGTTGTTGCCCATGGCCGCCTTGGTCCCCTGCGAGGTATCCACGGAGAGTGTTGGGGTCCTGGTCGGGTCCCTGCCTAGAATCGCATGCAGCTGCTCATTGAAGCAGCATGTCTGTGGCTCCACACCAGAGTGACTGTTCACCTCCCTTGTCTTCTGGTACACTTGTGTGAGCTCCTTTATTTTCACACGGCACTGCTGTGTGTCCCTGGTGCAGCCTTTCCCCCCCATGCCCTGTGCGATTTTGGCACAGACGTCAGCGTTTCTTCTGCTGGTTCGGAGCTCTGCCTGCACAGACTCTTCTCCCCACACAGCGATCAGAGCCAGTGTCTCCTGCATGCTCCACGCTGGAGCGCGTTTGTGTACCTGTACAGCCATGGTCAGCCGTGGTGGTGAGCTCTCCACACTGATCAAACAGGAAATGAAATTCAAAAGTTCCCAGGGCTTTGCCTGTGTACCTGGCTGAAGAGCAGTGGAGTTGAAAGTGATGTCCAGAGCGGTCACATTGGAGCACTCTGGGACACCTCCCGGAGGCCAATCCCATCAAATTATACAGCGTTGTGTCTACACCACCCCTAATTCGACCCAGGAAGGTCAGCGCTAGTGCTACTCCTCTTGCCGAGGTGGAGTACAGGCATCGATTTTAGAAGCCCTTTATTTCAGCAGAAAGGGCTCTGGAGTGTAGACAGGCACATTATAAATTAGACCCAACACAGGGAATGTCGATCTAACGCCGTAGTTTAGACCAGGCCGTAGTCTCATTGACTTTAATGAAACACTGGCTCCCAGGGGCCACATTTTCAAAGGTATCTAGGCATAAAGTTGCAGATGGTGCCCAATTGTGATGCGTGTTCTGAGCTTGATGAGTCATCTGAGGTAATTACCTGCCAGTTCTAAGGGTCCAGCCAATCCACAAGCTAGGGTCTAACCAAGTGACCCCCAAGGCAGGGTCCTCATGAAAGCAGCCAGCACAGTCTGCCTGGTGTTGCTACCTTGCTGAGATGTGCCCAGATGTGCCCAGATGTGCCTGGTAGTTCTGATGGACTGCTCCTGCTCCAGCCACAGCCAGTCACCAGGTTGCCCTGTCACCAATGGGATTTTCAAACAGTGCCTAAGAAGGTTAAGGGCCAGATTTGTAACGGTATTTAGGCACCTAGTGGGATTTTCAAAAGTCTCTATGTGGTAATTCCCATTGGTTTTAGGCATCTAGATGCTTTTGAAAATCTCACCAGGCACCTAAATACCTTTACAAATTTGGCCCTAAGTCCCTAACTCCCATGTATTCCAAAGAGAGTTAGGCTCCTAAGCTACTTAGCCCCTTTTAAAAATCCCACTAGGTGTCTATCTGTACCTATAGGTGCCTAAATACCTTTGTTAATCTGTCTCCAAATCCCTTAGGTAGCTTTGAAAATCTCAGCCTCTGTGTCTAACTTCCTTAGGCTCCTTTGAAAATGCCAGTCTAGAACTCAAGCTCTGGGCTCCCCGCAAGTCTGAAAATCTTGGCCCCGTCTTCATGTTGCCGAGGCTGGAATGAAGCTGTGGTAAGCAACCGCTTTGATTTTCTTGGAACAGTCCCTGAGAAGTCACATGGCTGCAGGCACTCTCACAGCTCTGTACCGTGAGACAGAAGAGGGATTTTTGTAATGAGGTGTAGCACTGTGTTGGGGGGATATACGAGCACAGTGACACAAACTCCATAGAGTGCCGTACAAAAACCTGCCGATGAAGGAAAAGCAATATTTCGTGGGGAAAAATACAGTAACCCGAAATTTCAGAGGAGGTAACTACAGTACTTTTTATTCTTTTTCTTCATATTTCCATGTAGCCCCCGAGAAACAGTTTGAGCAATATCCTAAGAGCTGGGAAGAAGGTTTAGCTCAGAAGCATCTTCTGGAATAAAGTCTTTGGAATCATTCAACTACAGAATGATTTTTTCTCATTTTTGGCAGAAATAGGACACGATACACACTTCCTGGCTCTGGATAATGTGTCTTGTAAGGATAAAGTCCTGTTTTTAGTCCTCTGTCTTGGCATGTCCACGGAGGTCCTAGAGACCTATTCTTCAGCAGGCTACAAACAATGTGGATACAGATAAACTCATCTTCGGGAAAGGGACCACTGTCACAGTAGAACCAAGTAAGTACAACGCTTTGTATGTTTAAAATTACACTCGAAGGGAAGGGGAGCATTGCTCCGTGGTTCCACACAGAAATGATTTTGCTTTCTGGGGTCTGAGAGGTTTTTCTTGCCAGCTAAAGACTCAGCTCAGATGCATTGCATAGCTCCTTTGGCCCTAGCGGTCCAGATTCCCAACTTGTGGAAACCGGCATCACTCCATAGCCATCAAAGGGCCAGATCCCTCCCTGGAGTAAATTGGATGTGGCTCTATTGGAGTAAGTGGACCCGATCCCTAGCCGGTGCATATCTGCATAGCCACAGCAGAGCCAGTGGTCTACATCCTGAGCTGATATATATTGGTGTAGCTCTGCTGAGTCAATGGAGTTACACCGATTTACACTGGCTCAGGATCTGGTAATCCGGGCCAGATTTGGTGTAAAAATGCCTCAGCGCCCTAAACGTCAGTGGCTTTGCAGGGTTTTAGGTCAGTTCAGAACGCAGGCCCCAGGGTTGAAGGCTGATGCTCTAGGGAGGTTTTGCGATGGCTCTCTAACTCTGTGGAGTATGAGAAACTGATTTTCGGGAGCGGCACCAAAGTGACTGTGGAACCAAGTGAGTAATTCATCCACGAAAAGAAGCGTGAGAGTTTTTCACGTTCCTGAAATAATGGCGTAATAACCTGGGGCTGAAGTTTCGAAAACTGCCTAAGCAATTGGGATGTCCAAGTTCCTGCAGAATGAATGGGAATTGGGTGTCCAAATTGCTTGGATGATTGGGAAAATGTCACCCATGAAATGTAAGGTTCTATTTAGAAAAGTAATTACAGTTTTCAGAGAGGGTTGAAATATGGGGTGGATCAATGGGACAACTTTATAAGTGGTTGCTGGATTTCTTTGTCTCGAGTTCTGTGGGTGTAAACTGAAGAAATTGGGGTAGGTGGTCGTTGTTGGTTTTTGTTTTGGAAAATGAAGCTCTAACTTAAAGGGAAAAGATCTGGGGTTTGTGAGTCAGTTCATGAAGTTCCAGAATTTCTCTGAGCGAGATGGAACATGTAAGTTTTTGTAGGGCCCATTTGAAGTGTGTTAACACATTGCCCTTGATCTTTGGGAAAGGCACTCAGCTGAGAGTTGAACCACGTAAGTATTTATCAAGTGTATTTTTGAGCTTTTGGGGAAGGGTATAGTGGGGGAAAGATTGATTTTATTGTTCAGAAATATCCAACTCTGTATAGAAACTGACAGCAGAACAGTTCTTGGTTGATGATGGGTAAAATTTTCAAAAGCAGCCAAGGCTTAGATGCTCAAAAGTCTCATGTGTCTAATTTCCATTGAAATCACGTAGACACTTAGTCAGTCACATAGACTTTCAATGAGGCTTCAGCTCCTAAGGTCCAGATTTAAATGTATTTCGGTGACTACCGCTGTCGAAAGGTGCCTCGTAAGATTTTTCAAAAGCACCTAGATCTCTAACTCCCATTGAAATCAATGCATCTCGACCCGTTTGAAATCCCCACCAAGTGCCTATCTGCATCTTGAAATACCTATAAAACCAGCCTAAGTGAACCTAAATACCTTTACAAATCTAGCTTGTGGGTGCTTTTGAAAATGTTACCCTTGAAAACCCAATTCCCATGACAATGACAGGATTTGGGTGTCCAAATTCCCTAGGCAACGTTATATGTTTTCAACCTTTTGCATACTTCATGAAGGAGATTTCCCAGAAATGCTGAAGGAAGCTAGGAGCACAGTTCCCTTGGCACTTTTGAAAAGCCTCCTCCATGAACAGAGCACAGAGAGCGTTCAGTCATACATACCGCTGTATATTTACAAGTTGTTGGGTGAGGTGGGTTAAGGAATAGTTGGATATAGGGAGAAGCTTAATATTCTGTGTGAATTTTTGCATTTTTTAACAATCTTTTTTATATTGATTTTTTTGAGAACACCGTTAAAAGAAGTGATAAAAAATGGCCTTGAGGTGGGAGGTACAATCAATTGCGTTCATTAGTGAATCTAGAAAACGTGTATACGATTTGGGTCCTTGTTGCTGTTAAAACTCAGTAGAGTGAATTCCTAGCATGGAAATATCTGCTAGTCCAGCTTCATTACAATCAGAGGGGCCAGATCTCCAGCTGGTGTCAATCAAGAGAAACCAGTGAAGCCAAATGCTCACCTGGTGTAAATGGATGTAGCTCATATGAAGTCAGTTGGACCAGCTCCCCAGGCCCCGGGCCCTGGGCCAGGTCAGCAGCTGAGGTAAATGGACATAACTCCAGTGAAGTCAATCGGGTGGGAATCTCGGGGGGTGTCATTTGCCAAAGCGCTATTGATTTTACAGAACCTCAGATGACAAGTCCAGAAGGGGCCGTTGTGATCATTTAATCCGACCTCCTGTATATCACCGGCCACAGAACTTTCCCCAAAATAATTCCCATCGAATATCTCTTGAAGAAACATCCTATCTTGACTTAAAAATGGCCAGTGCTGGAAAATCCCTTGGTAAACTGTTCCACTGGTTAATTACCCCCAGTGTTAAAATATACACCTTGTTTCCAATCTGAATTTATCTAGGTTCAACTTCCAGCCATTGGATCACGTTAAACCGCTCTCTGCTACATTGAAAACCCATTATCAAATGTTTGTTTCCTATGTAGATACCTATAAACTGTGATCAAATCACCCCTTAACCTGCTCTTTGTTAAGATAAACAGGTTCAGCTCCATGAGTCTATCACTTTCAGGCAGGTTTTCTCATCCTTTAATCATTCATCTTCTCTGACCCCTCTCCAATTTATCAACCTCCTTCTTGAATTGTGAGCACCAGAGCTGGACACAGGATTCCAGCAGAGGTTAAAATAAACTGTCTATTCCCCCTTTCTGCCCCCAAGGGCGGCATTGCCCTTCTGATCTCTGTAACCCAGCTATGCCAACTTGCACCACCCAAGAATCTGTCCCAGTGCAGTTGTGCCAGCAGCTCCGCACTTTGAGAGTGTCAGAGATCAGAGCACGTTTCAAGGTGTTCTCTGATAAGAGCAGCCCGGCTCTGGGGGTCTCTAGCAAAGCTGTGTTCGTGTAGCTAGGAAAGACCAAAGCGGGCTCTCTAGGCACACCGTTTTTGTACTGCCGCGTGTAACAGTGCCACAACAGCTCTTCTCTTCGGCAGCGGGACCCGGCTCACGGTGGAACCAGGTACGTACTTGTTATGCTTCAACGTCTCGGAATCATTATTGCCTGGGGCTAAGAATTGTTCCTATTCGGGTGACTAAAGATGGGCTCCCAGGCATCGACTTTGGCACCTCAGTAAAGGGGGTGACTTTTAAAAGCGCTGCGCTCCGGCCGCTGCCGCGCTCCTCAGGCCCGTCCCAAAGACGTACAACTTTCGGCCGGAGCCGCTGTGTGTTCAGGGGAGAAGCCGCTTATCGAGCCATCTCAACAAGGATTCAGGGGCCTAGGGTTTGGCGCTGGAACCGTGGCCTGTGGCTTTATGCTGGGGCTTTCTAACAGAGCCTAGGTGAGTTAGGTGCACAAGTCCCTCTGATTTCAGCACCTAGTTCTCTTAGGCACCTTTGAAAATCCCCGTGTGAAATCTAATCCGGAACCCTCACCTTAAGCTAACAATTGTCTGTGGGGTGAGCTCGGGCAAGTCCTAAATGCGATTCAGTTTCTCCATCTGTGAATGAGGATAATGAGACCGTATCCCCTTTGCAAAGCTCTCAGAGACTCGTGTATGGGAAGCGCTGTATGAGCGCGAGGCGTTATTTGTTACCATTATTGGTTGAGAACTCACCCCTGAGACCACCAGAGTGTGTTGTGGGGCGGGGGTGGGGAATGGAAAGAACTGCAGTGTCAAAAGTTTCCCCTTGCAAATAACTTAAGACCAAAGGGATGCTGGAAACTTCTCGCAGTTGGCAGAGATTGTTCTTTAGGGTTGGCATTTTCAAAGCCTCTTAGTGGATTTGGATGCTAAATGGCCATTAATATTAACAGGAATTATCCCAAATCTTTGAGAACCTCAACTTGGTATACACTTTATTTCCCATCAAGTGCTTTAGCCAGGGGTAAAATATCAGGGAGTATTTGTCAACCTTAAAAATACCTCCCTAAATGATCGCATTTCCTCAGTAGAGATCGCAGGTTCCTACACAGCCATTTCCCCCTTTGTTAGGAGAGGAATTAACTCATTTCAGTGGGAATGGAAGAGCAATTGGTCTGAGCTAGGTGTGTGCTAGAGAAATGCTGCAGGTGCCCAACCCAGAGCTGGGACTCGGGGTGAGAATTTAGCAGTGTGTTTACCACTGTGAAACTCACGTTTGGAAATGGGACTAAACTCACAGTCCAGCCAGGTGAGTGGGGGCAAAAAAAAGTTTGAAGGCTTCGCATAAACTAATAGTGAAGGCTGGGGTTTTGCAAGGAGCCTAAGGGACTTAGGCACCCAGATCTCATTGAATTTCAAAGGGAATCTGACACCTAAATCCTTACAGTTCCTTTGAAAATCCCAGCTTTGGGGCAAGATAGTGACACCCTGATGTTCATGAATCTTTTACTCCACAAGAGGCCCCATGATTTTAACAGGGTCATGCACAGAAGATGCTAATAAATGCGAGTAAAGTTCTCAGAACTTGGCCCCTAGATTCCAGAAGGTAATCCAGAAATTCACAGATTTCAGAGCACTTTCCAATCAGGTTTTTTTGAAGAGCCTTCTCATACTGTGTGCGAAGTGCTGATTCTTTAATATTTGGGAAAGGCACGACTTTGGCTGTGGAACCAAGTAAGTGTTGTATGTTCATCTCTCTCACTCTTTAGTCTGCACCTTTTCCCAGCATTAAATTCACTTTTTCTTTCAAAAGAGAGAGAGAGATATTCTCTGGTTGTTCTGGCGCTACAAAGAAGTACAAAGATAAAGAGTGGGTTTTTTTTTTCATAAAAACGTTTCTTTCCCATTGTTAATTCCATTTTTTCCTTTGCACTGGAGAAGAACGTTATCCAGGCTGAATAAATATAGTTGGCTGAAAATTTTTGACCAACGCTTTTAAACATTGAAAATAAACATTCCCCCACAAATCCATTATGTTCAAAACCTGTCAGCTGCTTTGAAAACATTCAGGTTTTTTGTATTTTTGAACGATACATTTAATCATTTTTAAATTGAGATTTTGATTGACATGTTTTCCTTTCCTGAAAACGGCATTGTTTGATGCTAGGAGTCATTTTTATAGCCCTTTTGATATTGTTATTGCTAAAAGTTAAGAGAAATCTTCCTGGAAAAAAAAGGAAGGGCATTTCCAAACCAGGAAAATGGAGACACATTTGAAACAAATGTCCCTGTTTCTACTGGCACGACTGAGGCCGAGAAGTAGTTACAACCAGCTGAATTTTCAGACTGAAGTGATCTGAGAGACTTCCTTTAGAGTAGGGTTTAAGACAAACTATGCAGTTATCTGCCTGGAGAGAAAGTGCTGGGCTTGGAAAGCTCCCACTGTGACTTTTGGAAGTGGAGTTAAGCTTTTGGTTGAGCCCAGGAAGGAACAGCTAGGTTGTATCGTCTATAGTGTTTGATTCCCATTGCATAAGCCAAAGGGAGATGTAGCGTCTCCATTTCACTGGTGCAAATCAGGCTTCCTCTGAAGCCACTCTTAGAGCAGCCTCTTGAGTTCTGTGCCTGGCCCTGCAGCACTGTGCGTGGGAGACCAGAGCTCTGACTTTTGGCAAAGGCACTAAGCTTTCTGTTGAGCCCGGTAAGTATCATTTTTGTTATCTTTGATATGTCAGTTGACTGCATTGCTACAGGTTCGCAGCTGGTGCAAACCAGCACGGCTCTGCCTACAGTGCAGCCACGCTGGTTCTAGGTCATCCAGCAGTTTGACCTGTTGTTTCCAGTGCCTAGATAATGGGGGTATGCTGGGCCAAATTATCCCCTTCTAAATCCGGAGTTTCAGAGTAGCAGCTGTGTTAGTCTATATCCGCAAAAAGAACAGGAGTACTTGTGGCACCTTAGAGACTAACAAATTTATTAGAGCATAAGCTTTCGTGGACTACAGCCCACTTCTTCGGATGCATACATACTCTAAGGTGCCACAAGTACTCCTGTTCTTAAATCCGGAGTGAGGCCATTAACAGGAATTGTGTTCCCACGGGGAGAGTCCGGCTTTAATGACTTTTATGACTATCAGTGGAGATAGGAGGTTGGTTTGACCAGCTCTTAGATTCATTTCGCACTAAGGTTCTGAGGGATCCGTTTGCAATGTCGGGTTTGTCTCACAGGGGCGGGCTGCATAATACAGAGATCACGGTACGGGGCTGTCAATAGGATAGGCCAGGCCAGAGAAGAGCTGTGTCATGTACCTGTTATTTTTATTGTAAGTTAAATTAACAAAATATCCTGGAGACCCAACACAACTGGAAAAGCAGCACATCTCTTAGCAGTGCAGAACTCGATCGCTTTGCGGGGTGTTATTGCGCTCTAGCTGGTGTGAACGGAAAGATTTCCCATCGAACTTAGCGCTGTTGCTGATTTACACCGGGGGGGATTTGGCCCTTTGATAGGCTCGAGCTCTTAGGTCAGTTTGCACCACCCCATTGAATCCCATTGATCTATGGCTGATTGACGCCAGCTGGTGTTTGGTCCCACTGACTCCAATGCAGCAACGTGGATTTATATCAGAGGCAACTTGGTTTTTCTTCATATGTACATAATTGTCAACATCTACTTCACACCTCAGAAAACCCTGGCGACGAGCAGTTAAATTTCAGGCACTGACAGTGCCCCTGTATCCCTCAGGCCATTCCATATTAACTAGGTTTTCTGGATATTCACGTTAATGAAACATTTTGAGACACCAGCATGAAGTGGTCTGATGAAATCAGATTTGTTTGCCTTTAAAGTGCCCATAATAACACTTCTCCAGAGAGGGTTCTGTTCCTTGGTTCACTCACACATGGGAAACACATTTAAAAGATGCAGTAAGAGTTGAAAAATATTGTTATAGCTCTTAGTAGAATTGCAAAAGTCTCTGAGGAAATCGGCAGCTGTAAATGAATAAAGGATTTTTGTTTTTTGCCGCCGTTACTAAAGTACACTAAAGTGGTACTTTACTCCGGAAGTAGAGCCATGGTTTCTGGTGCATTCCTTGTAGAGCCAGGAGTAAAAGAGAGCAGAGTCGGTCACCCACTGACTGAACTTTCTCCCTTACCGTTATTGCGATGGTTATGGGTTTTGGCCACATCAAAAAGCCGTGGACCACGCAGAACCTTCCCGCGGGTGCATTTATAATTTCAGAACAGGTGCCAAGATGACGCCAATGCAGGATTAAATTATGCTGTTGAGTGTTATGCGATAGATGTTCGGAGTTTGCTAATTTTAAGGCCTCCTTGTTAAAGACTGAAGTTCTCACTCGCACAGGAGAGGCTACTGATGCATGTGAGCTCTCACCAATATAAGTAAGTGTTAAGGACATAGGGAACCTGGGAATTGGTTTTGATATTCATATAAATGTCCACTCTTGAGTTTTCAGGCTGGGCTTTTGAGTGCACAACTCCTTTAGTCTCCTCTGAAAATCACAGCCATAGTTCCCATCTCTCTCCCCGTCTCTGTCTTCTGTAGTTCGTTCTGCGTCAGCACCTCTTGCTGGTATTTTCAGCAAGGATTCCAGCTAGTGAAAGTTGCATCTAGAAATACGGGTTTTAAAAAATACCTCAGATGATGGTTTCTCCAATTACCATCAGCAGGGCCTGTATCCGAACCAGCAATTTGGAGATGTAGCCTCTATAGCCCATCACCATATCCAAAACTGAGGGGAAGGGATGCCCTTTCCATTGCTATATCTGACCCAGAGGCGAGAGACTCCATATTCTATGACTTTATTCTATGACCCTTAACCTAACTCTCCCTCCCTTTAGAGTTTAATCTAATTAAATTATAACCATCAATTATTTGTTTTCAGAAAATCCAGGGACTTCCAGTCCATCCGTCTTTGTTGTGAAATCTGCACCGCCAAAACAAAGCGATGGCCAAAAGTTGACGGCGGCTTGTTTAGCTAAGGATTTCTACCCCAAGGCCATAGAAGTAAACATGCGTCCTGAGACAGACTCGGTATACAAATCGAAAGAAGGCATTCTCTCTTCAAATGGGAAATACAGCATGATCCAGGTGGTGAAGGTTGACCCGAATGAAAAAGTGGAGTGCTTTGTTAAACACGTCGAAGAATATTTTAATAAAACGCAGCCTCAATCAGGTACAGTTATATGGCGCAAATGTGAATTTTATCATCGCTTTCCAGATGCACCTCATTTCATGGTGCGTCATAGTCCTGAATTCAAGGATACCCATCCCTACCCAGAAATGTTCGAAAAAACTTCTAATGGGAGCTAGGGGCCGGATGTCCAGTGGTGTTTCAGTGCCCAAAGACAGCGCCCAAATATTTTGTTTCAAAAGCACCTACGCAGTTCCTTCCTAACTCATTTAGGGCCAGATTTTTAATGGTACTTAGGTCCCAGTGGTGGTTAGGCACTTAGATGTTTTTGAAAAGTCCAACTAGGTGCCTAAATCCCTTTAAAAATCTCAACCCCGGTGACATTTTAAATAGCATCTAGACGTCTAACACCCATTAATCACTAAGGCACCTGAATACATCTTTAGTCACTTTTGTAAATCTAACCCTAGATGGGAAATGTGTCAAACCCAATGTTTCTGTGTTGAAAAATGAGCTTTTAAGAATATGAACAAATTTCCCCATTTAATGTTTCATGACATTTTAATCAAAGTTTTTAAGGAAACATTCTCGACAATATTATTGAAATGGTGATTCGAATTTTCAGTAATGTAAAGCTGGATTTTAGCTAAACAAAGAATTTTGAAAACAATTTGGATTCTATTTTTGATTTAAAAAAGAAGACCAAGATAAAGTTTGAAAAAATAAACCATGGCTCAGTTTTGAACTTAGCAATGAAATTAACTTCAAAATGTAACTTTTTCTTGGTGAAACTAGCCTTACATTTTTCAGCCAGTGCTAGTTGAAAATATTTCTATTATGACTTAGATTTTCACAGCCACCTCATGGATTTGGATGTTGAATTCTCATTTACAGAAATGGGAATTGGGATTACAAATCTCAACCTTAACTTGTGATCCGACTTCACATAAAGCCTCCTATTGACACCAGTGAGACTTGGATTAGGTGTTTAACTTTGTTTCATTAAATTAATCACGGCTTTTCAAATATTTTGTTTCAAAACCTTTTCTTGGTGGAAAATAGGATTTTTTTAAGCATGGATTTTAACAGAAAGTGTCAGCTTTTTGAGAATTTTTTGATTTTTAGTCAGAAAAAAAAAGATTTTTCCCCCCAAAAGGCTTTTGTTTTGGGCTGGTTTTAGCTGATTTCCACCCCCCCCCCCAGTTTTCAGCTAAACTTTTGGGCCAGAATTGTTTGGGTTTTGGTTGCTGAACACCAAAATACAACGTGTTTTTTTGTTTTGTTTTGTTTTGTTTTTGACAGTATGTCTACTTTTTCTGTGGGGGGGAAATAAAAAAAAAATTATGACCAGGTCAAAAGTTAATTTCAACCTGATTTTCAAACATTTCCATTCACTCATTACTGGGTGCGGGGAGGTTGTATTTATCTGTTGTTTCATAATTGTTTTAATTGAACTATATTTTCATTTTTCTCTCTTTCAACAGCTCCCATCTCGGCCCCAATCAATAACACTCAAGTGTGTGAATCTTCAAATCCCACGTTCGAAGGTTAGTTACCCAAAATAAAATGAAATATAATGAAGGGCCAGTGGGATTATGTTTGTTTGAGGGTGGGATTCAATGCGGATATTTGAAAATGGAATCTCTCCGTTGAAAAATAATGTTTAACGTTTGACTCTTTATGGAACACTGGCAGTTTGTTTGCTGAACACCAAAACACAACGTGTTTTTGTTTTGTTTTGTTTTGTTTTTGACAGTATGTCTACTTTTTCTGTGGGGGGGAAATAAAAAAAAAATTATGACCAGGTCAAAAGTTAATTTCAACCTGATTTTCAAACATTTCCATTCACTCATTACTGGGTGCGGGGAGGTTGTATTGATATTTTTTGTGCTCTTTCCACACAGCAGTGCTGCTCACCAACAATCGCTATTCCTAGGGCCCTACCAAATTCACGGCCGTGAAAAACACATCACGGACTGTGAAATCTGGTCTCACCCCTGACATCTGGTTAGTGTAGGGGAGGGGCAGAGCAGGGCGCGCTTACCATGTGCCAGGCTCCAGATGCTAGCCCTGAGTGGGCTCAGGAGGGACAGGACTTCCTTTGCCCCCACAGGGGCCACTCCCAGGGCTGAGTCAGACCCATCTCCGAGAACCTCCCACGGCTGCAGGAAGCTCCGGGGGGGCTGGCTGGGAGCCCAGCTCTGTAGGCAACACTGCCACCACCAGCAGTGCAGAAATGGAGGTGGTAATACCACGACCTCCCCTAGCATTGCCTTAACCCCCCCCCCCAGCAGCCCACTTTTGGGTCAGGAGCCCCACGGTTACAACACAGTGAAATTCATAGATTCATAGATTCATAGATTATAGGACTGGAAGGGACCTCGAGAGGTCATCGAGTCCAGTCCCCTGCCAGATTGTCAGATTTTAAAATGTCAGATTTTAAAAATTCTATGACTGTGAAATTGATGAAAATGGATGGTGAATGTGGGAGGGCCCTTGGTATGCATGGAGTCAGGTTGTCTGGAGTGGCTCACAACCATGAGGGCCTACCTCAGGGCAGACTGTCAAAAACAGGGCAGACACCCCAAACTGGTGGTGTGTTGTATAATAAGATTTCACCAACTCAGTACCAAATGGGAACTCCTGGATCACCGTACCAGGCTTACCATGGAGTCACAGACAGTCCCTTTTGATGCTCCAGTCTATCTTGCCACCCAGATAAATGGGACTTAGTCACTTACACCAAAAATCATACCACACTCAGGTTGCTTCCAGTCCCAAGAGACCAGTCACTTACCCCTAGAACAATTGGCGCCCTAGATCTTACACCAAAGACAACGCCTGTGGAGAATCATATAATAAACTATCGAAAGGTTTATTAATTAGGAAAAAGGAATAAGAGAGTTTCCTACAGGCTAAAGGAAGCAAACATAGACACACCAATGAGTTACCAGCTAATCCTAAGAGTGGCAGAGTTGTAGTGATCTGTCAATTCAAAGTGTTGTCAGGGCAGACCAAGGTGACAGAACTCTCTGCCCTTCAGAGTTCAAACAGCTAAAAAGATGGAAACTTTTCCGGTGGACTTGCTTTATTTCCTTCATTCAGCTTCCAAGCCCACAGGACCAGCTTCCTTGCAAGTAGCATTTCCCAGGTGTGATAGGGCCACTATACAATCCTTTGTATTGCAATGGTTCCTGGTGGCCCATCTGAGTGTGATGGTATATCTGGATGGGCAGGGGGACGGGGGAGGGGAATGAGTCTTCTGCCTGAGGTCGTAAGTTCAGAGCAAATATTGTTAAAGTTATAAAGCAAAACTTACATCTTTTCTACAGCCATGGCAAGTGGGACTGATGCATTCAGCACCTTACAAGCATCTGAGAGAGTCTAAATCCTGGAGACATTCTTAGAAGACTAATACCTATTTTGAGCAAAACTAACAAATAGGTGACCTGGTCTGGTCTCCAGCTATGAGTTTGTCAGTTCTTAGCTAATGCCTGCAGCCTGGGCAAGAACTGGCATCTGCCCTGCCAGTGTCACACACAGGCTGAATACAAATGAAATCCACAGTCTGGATAAAATAAAGGAATGCTACTTTGCCTGTCTGTGCAAAGTGTCTCTGTCTTCTCTCGCTCTAGATTGCTGTATTTTTCTTTAATTATTTGTGATTGTTTCGTTCAATCTTGTGCTAACTCTCTCTCTTTCTAAAATGTCTCTTTGCCTTCTTTCTTTCTTTCTTTCTTTCTTTCTTTCTTTCTTTCTTTCTTTCTTTCTTTCTTTCTTATAATTTTTATTGAGGTGTTTCCCACTTTCTGCTGATATAAAACCATTTGATCCAAGGCATTCCCTCCCTTCTTTTCCCCCCCACAGAGCCAAACATGGAAAAAGTGAACATGCTGTCAGTGACTGTGCTGGGTCTGCGAGTTCTGCTTGCCAAAAGCATCGCCTTCAACATGCTCATGACGGTCAAGTTGTTCATTTTCTGAGGTAGGAACTCTTACTATCATAGTGTCCATTTCGGGGTTTAGGGGGTCATTGTTAGTGATTTTCAAAGGACTTTATGGGAGTTTTGGGATACGAAATCCCATTGAAAGCCAATGGGAGTCAATGGGCCAGATCTCCAGCTGGTATAATTCAGCCGTAACTCCACTGGAATCGATGGAGAGATCCCCAACAGGTATAAATTGTCTGCACACCCACTGATTCCATTTGCGGATGCAGATTCTCAGCAGCCTTCAGAAAGGAGGGCCGTGGTCAGGCGCCCAGAATGAGAGGTTGCTTTTGGAAATGTTGGCCTACGATGCCCAAAGTCACCCAGAAAGCCTGAGAATCGAGCACAGATCTTCTGTCTCAGACTCTGGGCCATCAGCCATTACAGATCATCACCAGAGCGTAGACACCGGAGTGCCGGTTAGTGAAATGGACAGTGTCCACAATGTCTAACCACAGATCTATCGTTTTCATAGGTTGTGACGAGTGAACCAGCAACGGGCTGAGGCCAGGAGACAGGGACCAGTGCCAGAGACTTCAGTTGGGGCAGATAAACCAGTGTAACGCTATTGGAGTGAGTTGGAACAAATCCCCAACTGGTGTAAATGGACGTAGCGCCTTCGGAGTCAATGGGCCACATCCCCAACTGCTGTCAATCGGCGACTTCAATACGTCTATCCCAATTATCACCTTCTCCGGATTTGTCCCCAGATCTTCTTTTCCATGTTTTAAATTATTCAGTTTTTTCTGTTCTCCTTTCCCTTCATTGCTAGTTAGTTCTGACTCTTAACTGATGTATCACAAGATAGTAAGTACTTGTATTCTTTTTCAGTCTTCTGTTTAATAGGAATATTTAGCGGGAAGTTTCCCTACCACAGTATTACACTGAGGCTTCCAAATCTCTTAGGCAGCTTTGCAAAATCTCAGTTTGATTTTTTCACTATATAAAAATACTGTTTTATTGCTTAGAAAATCCATTCACGGCTGAAGGATGTTATCATTTTAGTGTAGAAAATTTGCTCCAGGTCTGTCACTGGTATAAATTGGTACAACTCCATTGACTTCAACAGAGCTGTGCTGATACATACCAGCTGAGGGTGTATTGACATATGTATTCACAATATTTTTAATAGCTAGTAATTTCACCTTGGAGATCTGTGCATTTATATGGAACCGGTGGTTGTAGCTTTCAGTGCTTACTACTGAAATAATAAAGGTGATTGTGTAAAAGGAAAGAACGACCTTTTCTTTTATCCTCTGTCTTCAGTGATTCTGAATTTATTCTAGTCATGGGTGAGTGGTTGGGTCTGAGCTAATCACCAAGGATTTTATTCAATGGCCACTGAAGTCCAGAAATCCAGGGGTTACAGCCATGAATTTCTGTGAATTGAGTTCATCTGTCTGTGGACTTGTTGGAAGAAAAACACTGCACAAAACTGTTCCCACTTTCATCACTAAGGGTGGGATTTTGAAAATGGCATTTTGTAGTTACAGAGTAGCAGCCGTGTTAGTCTGTATCCGCAAAAAGAAGAGGAGTACTTGTGGCACCTTAGAGACTAACAAATTTGTTTGAGCATAAGCTTTCATGGGCTACACTCTATATGCATCCGAAGAAGTGGGCTGTAGCCCACGAAAGCTTATGCTGTAATAAATTTGTTAGTCTCTAAAGTGCCACAAGTACTCCTGTTCTTTTTGTAGTTAGGAGAACAAAGTCCACTGAAGTCAATGGGGACTATGCTCCTAATCCACGTAAACACTTTTCACAATCCAACCATGGAGGTATCATGAAGAAAAAGTAACATAGTTAAAGTTTGGATTTTTCAAAGGGGCCTCAAAGAGCAAGGCACACCGCCCCCACCCCCCTAGCTTTCAATAAGATTTGGGCATCTAATTCCTTAGGTCCCTTTGAAAATTCCAACCAAAATATTCTGGATATTCTTCCATCCTACAAAAAGAGACACAGAGATGCACACCAAAATACATGTGGGTGCACGCACATGGGTGTGTATGGGGATAGTGTGTGTGTGTGTATGAGAGAGAGGGGGGCATAGGGGGATAGGTAGGCAGAGATAGAGACAGAGATGGGTATTTATGGGGATAGAGAGATTGAAAATATAAAGTTCAGAAGAGAACATTTGTTGTTTTTTTCGGTTCACTGCTAACAGGAAGGCACTGGGAGGAAATAACTTTTGGTGGTTTGCCGGATGATACAGTTGCTACAGCAACCTAGACCAGAGGGTTATTTGTAGTCAAAATATGTCCCCTCCCCCACATCCTTCCCCTGCGCTATGTCAGTTACTAGCAGGCGCCCAAACGAGGCCGGATGCTGCGGTGACAACCGCTCAGCTAGTCACGCCATGCAACACATCAACCTCGCGCTCATTTCAGAAAAACATTGTAACCGCCGCCGTCTTTGATGGGATGTTTTTCTGATGCTGGCTCTGAGTCAGGGCTGACCCAGTGCGATGCTGAGCGGTGCTGGGCTGTAGGGTGAGCTGTGGGGCAGGTCTCGGTTATTAGCTCCCTGGGGCTTAGCGGCCCAGGATACCGAAAGGAGCCTGCAGCTCTGGAGTGAGGCCTGGGGTCCTCTGGCAAAGTGGAACCATCTGTCATAAGGATGATCACTCCGGTCCGTGCAGAAACCAGCGAGTTCTCGGTGTCTGACCTGGGACTGGGGAATGAACTGCCACAGGAACGAAGGACCATCCCAAACCTCACTCCCGTCCACTCCAAGCACAAGCTGCCCTTAGCCAGCCTACCCGTCTGTAACCTGGACACAGGGCAGCACGAGACATTTTCCAAATACGCCCCCCCAAAGCCCTACCAGAACACACTGCACCGCCGACACAGCTCTCTCCTCCGAGCGCTGTGTGCGACAGATGTTAGCCCCATTGTGCTGGGGGTGCCCTGTGCAGGGAATGATGTGGGGGCTCCCCCAGAGTCAGTGCTGACCCCAGTGCCCCAGTGTGGCAATAAGGGGTGCTGAGCGGCAGAAAACTAGCAGGTGACAGGGTGCTGGAGCAGCCATTTTTGAAAAAGGAAACTGAGACCCAGACCGCGTTGGCTCAAGACGCTGTAGCAGAGCGCGGCAGTCCCGTCCCCCCCCCCCCCACCCCCGCATGGCTCCTGCCTCTGCTAGTTTCACAGAGTCACCCTGAGACCCTGGGGTTAGTCACCAGAGGTGCAGTGGGTTCACAGGCTTGTTCCCACCACCGTTTCACCACATACAGTTGGCCCTTCACCGTCTGCCGGGAAGAGCTACCCCTCTGCTTCCAGCCCCTGCCTTTTCCCTTTCTTTCTGAGCCTCCCTTGGCTTCCAGCTTTTCTACAGCCCCAGGCTAACCAGGCGGCAGCTGTCTCTGCCTCCCCAAGTAGGGCCAGGTTACCTCCAGCCAGCTCTGATTTATTCCCCTAATTGGGACCTGGCGGGACAGAGGGCTGAATCAGCAACCCTTTGCCCAGCCCCCATCACAGACCCTATTTATATAATTGCTTATGGTGTATTAAACACAATTCCTTTAGGGTAGTGAGTAAAGGTTGGATGCCCTGAGAGATCCCTTTTAGGTATTTCAGCCTTGGTTTATGATTTTTCACTTATTTATTAGGCAAGCACATTCCCTTCCACTGCAGGAATAGCAGGGTGAAAATCTGTGTCCTGTGTCAGGCAGGAGGTTTCACTAGGAAATGCTTTGCCACACAGTGCACAATCGGCCTGCGGAACTCCATGCCACAAGATTTCACTGAGGTCAAGAAATTAGCAGGACTGAAAAAAGCCCTGGGCATTTCTATGGATAATGAGAACACCCAGTATTACCATGACAAAGATTATAGCTTGAAAAAGAGCTTTGGAAGGAATCGAAACCTTCCTTCTTCACGACATAGGCTGAATTCTAAGGGCTGGGCAACACACAGGGGTTGTTCCTCTATTACTAGATTTGTTCTAAAATCCTTGTAGATTAATGGGAATAACCTATCCTGACAAAAGCATCTTTACCCTGATATAACTGCATGCTCGGGAGTGGGTTGTATTGCTTTAGCTCTCCTGGCCTGTAGTGACAGAGGTACAAAAACTGCCTGAAAACTGCGTGTAAAGACAGGATGGCCCAATGGTTAGGACACTCGCCTAGGACTGGGAAACCTTAGTGAAAATCCCTGTTCTGTCACAGACTTCCTGTGTGAGACCTTGGGCAAGCCACTTAGCGCTCTGGTTTCAAAGGCATTTAGGCGCGTAAACCCATTGAAATGTGAGGGTGTAGGAGGTGGATTGCAAAGGAGGGGCCGTTCCGGAAGTTTTTGTACAGCGCTGCAGTCAGGCTGTGTCACAGTGGTTCTGATGGCACAGTAATAGGAAGCAGCGTCCTCACTTCCCACGGGAGATATAACCAAGTGGAAGGTTTTTCCTGCTAAATCACGCTCCACAGCAAAGCGTCCCTTGACAAAGTCCGCATCCCGGGACTGGGAGTTATCCCTGTGTAGAATGAACTGCAGGGTGTGGTCAGAGAGCTGACGATACCAGTACAAATCAGGATTGGAATACGTAGTAGCATAATTGCAAAATATTTTCGCTTGGTTCCCAATCTCCGCCGTAAGAGCTGAGGGTGTCTGTGTTATTTGATTGCACAGAACACCTTTGCCTGTGAATATCAAGAAAGAAAACATGAGTTACAAGGAACTGTTTAGTTATAAGGAATGAATGCCACCTTAACACGGCAATGATGTCTGAAGAAGGAGCCTATTTTGCCACATTACTACAACCAATAGAAGGTGTGAACTCACTGAAAAAACAAAACAAAACATTGACTTCTTTGTATGGAATGTGGCTTGAAAGCTTGTCCCTCTCCCTAACAGAAGTTGATCTAATAAAATATATTACCTCACCCGCTTTGTCTCTCTAATGAACTCCTTTGTTAACTAGAATTCATAGGAAAGAAAGGGAGAGAAATATATACAGTAGCTAGAAGATAAGAAGAAAGAAAGAAAGAAAGAAAGAAAGAAAGAAAGAAAGAAAGAAAGAAAGAAAGAAAGAAAGAAAAGCAGTACTTACATAATAATATCAGTAAAAGTTTAATTAACACATGGGTTCGAGTAATTTTTTCAGCCATCAGTCAGAATGGAAGAAGCCACCCAACTGGCTTTCAGTTGGCCTGAATACTTTTTAAAGACGGCAGTGGATTCAAGAGGGCGGTTCAAGAGGAAGTCACAATAGCCGTGTGTATGCAGTTGCCATGTTTGTGCGTGTGCTGTGAGTGAACTCTGAGACAGCCAATATGGTGATAGATTTCATAGGTAGAATGAGGGAAAAGCTCAAAGCAAGAATTTCAGCTGTGGTTAAATCAGTCAGTTCTTATCAGCGAGGATGTGGCCTGCAATTCTTTAGCAGTTCTGACACTTTGTACACTCTTTGTAGGACTGGTATTTCTTGGGGGAGGTGGGGGGAATACATAGATTCATAGATTCATAGACTCTAGGACTGGAAGGGACCTCGAGAGGTCATTGAGTCCAGTCCCCTGCACTCATGGCAGGACCAAATACTGTCTAGACCATCCCTGATAGACATTTATCTAACCTACTCTTAAATATCTCCACAGATGGAGATTCCACAACCTCCCTAGGCAATTTATTCCAGTGTTTAACCACCCTGACAGTTAGGAACTTTTTCCTAATGTCCAACCTAAACCTCCCTTGCTGCAGTTTAAACCCATTGCTTCTTGTTCTATCCTTATAGGCTAAGGTGAACAAGTTTTCTCCCTCCTCCTTATGACACACTTTTAGATACCTGAAAACTGCTATTATGCCCCCTCTCAGTCTTCTCTACAGTAAAATACTAAACTGTGTCTCCTCTTAGGACTGGGTTCCTGGCCTGAGGTACATGCTAGTGAGAGTGACATATTTTGATAATGTGGAAGGCCAACAAGTTGCCAATGTTTTAGGGTTAGGTTTCTGTGGGCCAAGTTCTGCCCTCAGTCTACATTTGTGTAGTGATTCTGGGGCGTCTCAATTTTTGGATGCCCAAATTTAGGCATCTTAATGGGGTCAGAGACTCAGCACGTTCTGAAAATCAGGCTCCTTTTTAAGCATTTCAAGAGGGGCACCTAAAGAGTGAAGCATCCAAAATCCCCAGTCACTTTTGAAAACTTGGATGCTAGCGGTGACATCAATGAGAGTGCACAGGGGTGATGGGGAAGGATGGACTCTCCTTCACTCGAAGTCTAAATGTCTCTCCCAGAGTTACACCGTTGCTCACACAGAAGTTATGGGCTTGACGCAGAAAACGTTGGGTGACATTCCAGAGCCAGCGCATTATGAAAGAGGTCAGACGAGATTTTCACAGTGGTCCCTCCTGGCCTTAAAATCCATGAATCTTTGGAGAACAGCTGTGTTCTGTGCCTGTCTTTCGGCAACAGAGCTGCAGTTTTTATTGCCAGCCTTCAAGGGGATGTGAAGGATCATCCTCACTCTACGCTCTTCAAAAACTACCTGTGTTTATATCTCTGTTAGGGATACCCGTGCTTATATGAAAGAGATTTTGTGGGACAGATTCTTTTTTCTGTGCCTGTGCCATGTTTGTGGCTGTAGCTCCACTGGAATCAGTGGACCAGAGCAGTCTAGCTCCACTGACAATTTAAACCGCCTGAGAGTCCCGAACAATAGTATTTGCTTTGTTGTCGCCCGTGTTGTTGTCTCTGGAGGTACCGAATGGAGAAGAGTTTTTTTTTTCTTTTTGACATTTGTGTAACTGTTTTATTCAGAGCCAATCGCCCCCTCTGCTGGAGAAACACCAAATTTCCTCTCTCACTCAGACAACTACAGAAAAGAGGTCAAACAGAGGCACACATATACCTTTCTGTTCACACGACAAGCTAGCTCAGATGTTTCGTTGTTCTGCAGGTGACAAATGTTGCCTTAATGAAAGCAAAGCTATTTTTGTAGGAAGAAGTGAGACTCTCACCCTTTGAAGGAGACTGGATAACAAATGGGCGATTGAAGGACTGGGGGAAATACATTGGGAGAGGCGCTAAATCACAGCATTACTCTTATGATTAATAGTAATGGTGTTCACTACTCAGCGGGAGATGGAGATGGAAGAGGTATAAGGAACACAGGTAGTAAGGTGAGTATGGAAAGATTTAATATGGGATTTTCAAAGGGATTTAGATGCCCAACTCCAACTGAATTTGCACATCTAACTGACTTGGGCCACAGACTTAATCGGTTGTTCTTTGGGACAAGGACGTCCAGTATCTCTTTATGGGACCCGTGGAAGCTGCCTTAGGGATTTGGACACCACATTCTCTGTGAAATTAATGGGAATCAGGCAATCAAATCCCCTAGCCCTCTTTGAAAATCGGAGACGTAATGCCAGGTGCTACACTTAAAGTTACTTCAAAAGTTGCAGTCTCAGTTAACGAGGATGTTTCCACATACCCCAGAATATTCTCAAAACCTGCTGTGTTTGCAGACAACCGGTAAGAAGCCAGAGGACATAACTGTGTGTCAGTTTTCGAGAGATGCACTGGTTCAAAACCAGTTAGGTTTAGCCCCCAAATCCATCTATTTTTACACCCCAATAGCCCGCAGGGGGCAGCAGATGCACAAGAAATAGACCCATCTACACAGTGATCAATACATTTAGCATCCAAATTTTTTACATTAGGTTTTCACTCCTTCACGTCTCTCATAACTCTTCTGGATTGAGTTTAGACAGGCATCCTGTTATGAGTCTATGTTCTATGCGGGAAGTCAGAAAACGGGATTTTCCAGAGGAATCAAAGAAGCTCCTGTAATTACTAATGAACAATCTGACTTAAATCCAACCGTACAAACAAGAGTAAGAAAAGAGATGCTAAAAACGAATACTAGAGGGCAGCAAAACATTATTTTTGCTGCTGGTGGAGGCCCCAACAGGAATCCGGGCTCCATTGTGCCTGGAATTGTACAACCTGCAGCTTGTTAGACTGAGATTTTCAGAGACGCCTAAGGGAGCGTGCCCGAATCCTACTGAAATTCCTCAGCAATTGGGACACTAACCCCTTAGGCCCCTTTGGAAATCTCAGATAGCAGCGTGCACCCAACGTCACTCCCATGAGTAATTCCACTCAAATCAGTTGACCTACCCGAGTCCCGTAACTTAAGCACTTGTGTAAGTGATTTCAGGAGCCCAGAGAGATTGTGGCTCGGACTTTGGAAGGGATGTGAGAGACTCAGGCGCCCAAATCCCACCAAACCCCAACTGTCTCAGATGCCTCTAACAATTCCAGCCCCAGTGGCCTGCCCAGGGTCCCAGAAGGAGTTTGCGACAGTCAGGAGTACAACCCAGATCTGCTAAGATCCAGTCCAGCGCCTTAACCATCAAATCCTCCTCCTGCTGCTCAGTAATATTGTCTTTGCTGTTTTTATTCCATCCACAAGGTGCTATGTGCTTTCTAAACACTCTCACCGCCACTGAAATGATCTGTATTGCACCTCATGGAAAATGGGCACCTGAATCCCCTAGGAAGTTTTAATAATCTAAGCCTCCAAACCTAGAAGCTCCCAGTCTAAGGAGAGAAAAAACAGGCAGAGAACGATTAGAGGAGGGAAAACAATATATGGTCAAATCAATTTGCCACACGCAGCCCAGAAAAAAAGTAGGTCTTTGCTTTTGGGTTGGCAAAGTACTACACTCAGACAGGAAACATGAAATGCACAAATACACAGTGAGAATAGCTGGCTAGGCGGAAGTACTGCTGAAAAAGAGCTGGGGGTTATAGCGCATCTCAAACTGAATATGAGTCAACAATATGACGCAACTTCAAAAAAAGCTAATACTGTACTGGGGTCTATTTCAAGGGCACTTGTATGTAAGACATGAGAGGTAATTGTCCGGCTCTACTCAACTCTGGTGAGGCCTCAGCTGGAGTATTGTGTCCAGGTCTGGGTGCTGCCCTTAAAAACAGATGTGGACAAATTGGAGAGAGTCCAGAGGAGAGCAACAGAAATGATAAAAGGATGATAAAACCTGACCCATGAGGAACACTTAGAAAAACTGGGCATGCTTAGTCTTGAAAAACGAAGGGTGGGGGGAGGTCTGATAACAGTCTTCAAATATGTTAACGCAGCTCCAAAGAGGATGATGATGATCAATTGTTCTCCATGTCCACTGAAGGTCGGACAAGAACAGGGTTTCTCAAACTGGGGGTTGTGACCCCTCAGGAAGTCCTGAGGTTATTAAGTGGGGGTTGCGAGCTCTCAGCCTCCATTCCCAAGTCCCCGCTTGGCCTCCAGCATTTATAATAGTGTTAAATATAAACATGTGTTTTTAATGTATAAGGGGGGGGCACATTCCTAGGCCTGCTGTGGGAAAGGGGGTCACCAATTCAAACGGTTGAGAGGCACTGGACAAGAAGCAATGGGCTTAATCTGCAGCAAGGGGGGGGGGGGTTTGGTTAGGGGAAGAAATCTAACAATAAGAACCGTTAAGTGCGGGAACAAGTTATAAAGGGTGGTTGGGGAATCCCTGTCTTTGGAGGTTTTTAAGAACAGGTTATACAAACACCTGTCAGGTGTTGTCTAGATGACCTCTGGAGGTCCCTTCCAGCCCCACACTGCTGTGAAAAAGAACTCCCTTTTAAAAACCAATACACTTTTCTTAGTTTGTATTTTGATTCACCAGTACAATGAAAATGTAGTCACCTAAATGTATATGAACAATTAACAGAGAGTCCGCGTTTGTCTACACTTGAAAGGCCACAGCTCTGCAGCTGTAGTAACTCTCTGTGCCGAGGGGAGGGCTTTCGTGGGTCGGAGCTTGCTGACTTTCCTGTTGCAAACCAGCCATGTCTCTGGCGCCAGAGCGATCAGTGAGAGAAGCAGCTGTTCATCTGCATTAAACAACTCAACCTCTCCGGAGAGTTCTGCCCAGACTCAGAACCAGGATGTTCTCACTAAAACTCCTTTTCCTTGTGGTGGCTTCCCAGGGTAATCTCATTGTTTAAGGCTTTGGAGACTCCTCAGATTCGTAGGCACTAAAGTTACAGCTTTCTTACAATCTTCTTTTCCAGGTGGCCAGGCGCAAGTTAGATTCGTGGAATCTGGAGGGGACATGAGGAAGCCTGGAGACTCCCTCCAGCTCTCCTGTAGAGGGTCTGGATTCAGCTTTGGAGATCACTGGCTGAGCTGGCTCCGGCTGTCTCCCGGCAAAGGACTGGAGCAGGTCGCCACCATTAGCTTTTGGGCAGGAGACACTAAACGTTATGCTGCTTCTGTAACGGGGCGGTTCAGCATCTCCAGATCCAATGGCCAGAATATGCTGTATTTGCAAATGAACAACCTGAAGCCTGAAGACACGGGCATTTATTTTTGCAGCCAAGCACAGTGTGTCAGAGTAATTCTGAGCCCCCACAAAAACCTCGAATCGTGGCCGTTTTGGGAGCAGAGTGCTGCCGGCAAATTGAAAGATCTGGACACATGGGGGACTGTGATACATCGTCCCCATTGTAATGAATGGGACCTCTTCAAAAAGGCCTTTCCATCTAAGAACGACACTTACAGCACTGACACCCCCTCCTGACCCTAAACACCTACAAGCAATAATAGCCAAACCCAAACCCCTATTCCAAGCAGAGGTTTTACCCCCACATGGGAGAAGTGGCAGAGAATACATGAAGTCGCCTAGGGACTTTGCTATAGGTATTAATTTTATGTGCAAGGCACCCAGATACTAGGATAGATAGATAGATAGATAGATAGATAGATAGATAGATAGATAGATAGATAGATAGATAGATAGAGGGGGTGTCTGGGGATAGATAGATAGATAGATAGATAGATAGATAGATAGATAGATAGATAGATGGGGTGGATGGGGATAGATAGATAGATAGATAGATAGATAGATAGATAGATAGATAGAGGGGGTGGATGGGGATAGATAGATCGAAAGATCGATCGATAGATTAGATTATTTATTACTATTTTTATTATTTGCAATGAGGTATCTCAAGCTACTCCTTGAGGCATCAGGTCTTTAGTGTGAAGAAGAGATGGATGTAACCGGCTCTGAGGTGCTTTCAGTCAAAATACCAGACAAGAGGTGGATGTAAGGGACGGGGGGGGGGGGGCGGGGGCATGAGATGGAGTTCAGTTGGTTGCTTATAAAATGAGGAGACGCAAATCGGTTTCCTGTTTATTGCCAGAGATTCCCTGAAGCTTTCAGCTCCCTCAGAGTGAATCCAGAGCCCTCAGTGCAGAGAACATCAACTCTCCTTGTTAGTTGTTTTTCCAGTCTCAGAAATATGGTATTCGGGATACATTTCATTTTCTTTACAGCAGTTGTAAAAGGTAATTGAATTTCACTGGAGGTGCCCCACTTTATCGCACACACAATGTTATGATTCTTATGATCTCTTTCCCCCCTCAGGTGGCTGGACTGTTGAATTCGTAGAGTCTGGGGGTGACATTAGAAAACCCGGAGACTCTCTCCACCTCTCCTGTAAAACCTCCGGATTCAAATTCAGTGACTACTGGCTGAGCTGGTATCGAGTGTCTCCGGGCAAGGGACTGGAGTGGGTATCCAGCATGGAGAAATCCCCTACGAGTGATAAATATTATGCCAGTTCGGTGAAAGGGCGATTCACCATATCCAGGGACAATTCCAAGAACACGGCATATTTGCAAATGAACAAACTGAACCCTGAAGACACTGCTATGTATTACTGCCGTGATGCACAGTGTGTAAACCTAGATCTGAGTTCTGACAAAAACTCTAGAGGCGGACAGGGGCCTGGGAATAGAGTTTTACAGGTATTTAGGTGCCGAAAGAGGCAGAAAGGCACCTCAGTGAGTTAGCTGCCTAACTGTCATTGGCTTAGAAAAGAAGTAAGAGGTTAAATGTTCTGAGGTAGAGAATCATCTTTGCAGCGTGTTGATTTAGACTTGTTCATTTGGTCAGATGGGGCGAGGCATTGCAGAGCATTTTCTCACTCACTGCTGCCTTACTTTAGCTACCTTTACCACAACTTTGGTTAATAAGTGTCTCAGTTCCCATCCTGACTACATGCTTGCTTTCTCGCGTGCTTTCTTTGCACAAACCAGCTCCCCGCCTCCCCCCGCCCCTCCGTGCCAGCGATCAATTTGCACTGTTAGAACCACAAAACCTGGTTATGCCAAGTGAATCCTTACCACTTTAAATATGCTATGCTAGGTCTGAAAGTATGAGCACTGCACCCCCAGGCACTTTCCAAAGAGAGGAGGAGGAGGATCCGTGCCCCAGGGAGCACACGAGGTAGAAACAGACAGACAAGTTAACAAACAGAGGGTGGGTAGAGGAAATCAGGCAATCAGTGTAGAGCTGTGTTAACAAATATAGAAATACGGTAACAGCATTATAGTGAGATTGGGTTCGATTTTACCACTTCATACTTCCTCTAGAAACACACAACCTGCCACACACCTAACCTGAGCAGATATGTCAAGGGTGGGTGCATGGTGATTTGCTGGGACTGCAGTGAAGGATTTGTGCTACACTGTGCGGGTGATGCATGTGCTGTAACTTTCCTTTTCTGTCGGAGGAGAAAGAAGATCCCTGTGAGCTGGCAGAGACCCTCATTGTCAATGGAAACTTGCTGTATAGGAATTCCTTTACGGTTAAATTATGTCCCATAACTTTGCCCTTCGTTGCTTTCATGGCGTGTGTGTGTGTCTGAGTGCGTGGGGGGGTGGGGGGTGGGGGGAGAGATCAGACTTGACTAAGCTTAACGGGCTTTAAACAATTTTTTTCTTTGTGGAACCCTATGAATAAGGGGAAATTTCTTTATATAATGGAAATCTGTCTGCCAGACTACAAGTGCATTAGCAGTGCCCACCGTGCTATGCTGCTAGAAACCAAGAGGATTCTTCCGATGGAAGAAGATGGAAAGTTGAACCGCTAAGCACTTCAGAACCGGGCTCTGGCTGGGTTCCACTGAAGCATTTACCCACATGAGCAGCTCCAAGTAACATCCCATTTCTCTGGACTACAATTCTGAGAAGTGTTGAATCCCCTCGGAGCTACAGGGACAGTTTATGTAAAGGGGTTTAGCACGGTGACTGGGGGATACACACAGTGATACAGACACCATAGAGCCCTCTACTAAAACCTAGAACATAACATACACATTTTTCCTCAGGAAAAACGTCTCGCCCTTGGGTTTTTTGACGTTTTCAGAGATAGTTACATGAAAAGAGAGCACAAAGGCCAAGAAAAATGTTTGACAACATTTTTTCTTCAAAAAATCTTACTAATGATTAAACCATTAAAATCCCTTGTTTTTCATGTATTGTGAAGAAAAAGGGAGATATTTTGCATATGTTATTGTATTGGTTTATTAATAATATTTTAAATACTTCTTTTATCTTTGCACATTTCTTTATATGCTGTAGAGTACACGAGTATAATTAGTGTAAACATAATTTTATCCTCATTAGTTAAATCAAAGAAGTAAACCATCAATAACTATTTCTATTATTTTCAAAACAGAGTGGCGCCTTTCTACGTGGTCCCACTTATAATATGTTGCTGTTCTTTGGAACCCACAATTAATCCTTCTCAACCCACTGGCAAATCTTGGCTTTGAAACACTGAATTTGTCTCTGAAAGCAGGAAATTTTGGGAGTCAAGCATCGAAATTCTTCTGTAAGGCCCTGATCCTACAGAAACTGAGCACGTCTTTAAGTTTACATTGTAATAGACAGATCCACTGAAATTTCAATGGGACTACCCCGCAGGACAGACCCTCAGCCGGTGTACATTGTCATAGTTCTATTGGCTTCAAAGGTGCCAGGACCATTCACACCAGCTGAGAATCTTCCTCAGGGTGTACAAAGTTGAGCATGTTTGTAAATCTTTGCAGGACCGAGGATTCAATCTGTTAATACCAAAGGCTGCAATAGACAACAGAATCATGCCTCTTTGAGCTAGTTTTCTTGTTCTGCATCTAAAATATAAATCACTTTCTGAATGTTAAAGTTCTCTGATTCAGCACAAGAATACACCAGAAACTGGAGATGAATAATCTAACGCAGACGCAGAATAAAATAAATACACCCTAGCAGTTATTTTAGTTTTCTCTAGAGAGGTTCTTGCACAGTTGTATAGCACTGTGGACTCTAATGCTATCTTTAAAGGGACCAAAGTTTCTCTAATACCAAGTAAGTGACTGACTTTTAACGCTCAGGAAAGGATGTTTTAAAACTTTAAATTTAAGAAAAAGTAATTTAGTAAAGATTTTTGAAGGCATATTGAGGGTGAGATTAAAAATAACCCTGTGACTATGCAGGGATTCTTATTGTCTGTGCTGGTAGTGGTGGTTTTGGGCAATGCACACTTCGGATCCAGAGACAATAGGTCCTTCTGGAAATGTGTGTGTATAAATTCCCAGCTTCTGTCCGACTTTCAGGGACAGTTTGACATTCCTTCTTTCTAGCAGAGAGAAATTACATGAAAAATATAGTTAAAATAGTCATGTGTTGTTCTGCAATCTTCTAAAAAGGTTCTATTGAAAGGTTTCAAAGTACTTACAAAAATTGATAATAAAGAAGCTTAATTGTTGCAGAACCAAACACTCAAAAGTTAGCAAATGCCAGAATTAAGGTTGTTTGGGCAAAATTAACTCTTTCTCCTTATGCTACAACTTCTAATGAAGTGATCACATGTTATTTTCCCCTACAACTCCCATTTTTAGGTTCCTATTATTACTATTACTGAAATCCTGCCTTCAAATGAGACTTAAGGAGCTCAGTCTATTCAGGTTATCAAAGTCTAGATTAAAAGAGGACTATATCGTGTACTTATCAAATAGGTACTCTCTAGGTACCTACATACGGCAAAGCTATTCATTGTTTTTAATGCCAGAAGGGACCATTATGATAATCTTTTAATTAAATTTCAACCACAACATTAATTTTCCAGGAGATCAAACAACTTCCGAGCCCTCCGTCTCCATTATGAAGTCAGAAAATGAGAGCATTGCTGCCTGCCTGGCGAAAGATTTCTACCCTAAAGAACTAAAGATATTGATGAATTCTGACAGTGAAATTATATTTGAAGCAACAGACCCGATCCTCACATCTAGTGGGAAATACAGTGCTGTCAAAGTTGTCAAGTTGTCTTCAAATGAACTAGTGTCTTGCTACGTGCAACACAACAGCAAACTTATTAAGAAAACCCAAACAGCTGAGAAGCCGCCAGGTATGTTTTCAGGGTTTAAGGCTGAATAAGACAATACACCTTTGAGATTAATTCAATTTTTATTTATCATATAGGATCACAGTGAAAGTCAAAATGGATCAGTGCATTCACCTAGTCCAGTATTCTGTCTCCAGCTGTTTCAAAGGAAATGGCAAGAAATCCTACATAAAATTCGTATTTAAGAAAATGTTTTGTACCAGAAATTCAAGGACTCATATGCTTCCAAAAAGGACAGATTCCCTTTGACTTCACAGCACTATGGACCAGGCTAGAACTGTGCCCAGGGTGAATTTCCACGCTCTTGAATTTCAGATAGTTTAGTGGGATTATTATATATCTGTATAAATCATTTATTTTGGGTGCGGTTTGCTGTCTTTCTTTTAGATTTCACATCTCCTGCTCCAACGATCATCGTGCCCGAGCCGTGCAACATTTCAACCCCCAGCCTCGAAGGTTAGTACCCAAACGAGTGATTATGTTGCCTCAAGATTCTATGGCCAACAGTCAACTTGTGAGATGGGAGGGGAAGCTACGACTTCAGCGTCAGCTGAGAATCTGGCCCTTACTGCGTTTGGTAATTTAAATGTAACAAACAGAGGACCAGGTTGTCCAACCTTTACTCGTGTTGGCGAGCAGCTACTCACGCAAGGAGTCTCACTGGTGTGAATGGGAGTAAGTGCTCAGCAGTGTGAATGGGGTCCTGCAGTCTAGCTCTGAGATTCCAGTCTTGCTCCCATTGGCGCCAATGGCACAGGACTGAGAGGAAAAAATCTCCCCTGTGGTCTATTCCTATTACACGTTAACTCATTCCACATGGGCCCATTTCCCACTGACATCAATGACAATTCATCAAATGATTCTTTTCCTTCTCTAAGCATTTCGCATTGCAGAAGAGAGCTGCACCTTGCCAGCTCCACTTCCTTACTCCTGCTCTCTAGCACAGAGAGAGGCTTGGAAAGATTAGATTTTTTATCAGTAAATGCTGATAAACATCAGTTCACCTCACACACAGAAACCAACAACAGAACTATTTCTACTGATAGCAATTGAAATGTACAAAGTAAGGGAAGCAACATAAGAAAAATGCTGCATGAGAATGTATTAGAGTTTGACTTACGGGTATTTACTTGGTATATTTTGACATATGATATTGACAATCTATGTTTTAATGGTTATAAAGCTTTAATTTATTGAATCTCAAAATATACTGTCATTGAATAATTATTGTCTGACCCCCAGTCATTTCATACAATTGTGAAAAATTTAAATAAATAGAAATAGAAAAAAATGCTTTAAAAACCACTGATGTTATCGGTCTAAATTATTAAACAAATGATGCATATATCTAATATTGTTTTATTTGGCTCTGTGCAAATATGAATTTTCATGGGCAAACTACACCCTTGTTTCATATTTTATAGATCCGAATGAGGAGAAAAA